>NW_028234443.1:1699028-1721528 GCF_977035675.1 Penaeus japonicus
TCCCTTCAAAAAACATAAAAAATAAAATGAAAAAAAATCCCCAGTAGAATAATAAATACACGAACATGAGAAACTTGAGCAATGTCTATTCTTAACCTTGGGGGATAGATAGATACCTTCAAGACTGACAGAAGACTTACAAAATAGTTCCTATCAATTTCTATATAATGGTTTCCTCTTTAAGAGCGTGTTCTCTTGAGCAGTGTCACGGCCAGGTGTCACACCATTGACAGACAGTTGAGCACTTCTACTCTCAGGTCAACTGATACTCCTTATCATGTAAACAAATAATAAAACCATTAAGTCTCCTATCATGGCAAAACTCATCTGTCAACTGGTAACATCTCCTTATTGTGGTGCCTGGGTTGTCAGATCTGTTCTGCATAAACATTATCATCTACCAATACATCAAATATCATGAACTAAACCCTCGCTGCTCTTCACTTTTAATCTGTACATGAGGTATTATAAGCTAAACTTACCCTGGTATCCTCGCACAGTCTTTACAAATTCGTAAGGGGGAACTTTGGGATTAGTAAATACTTCAAAACTTTTATACATCCTTAGCACAACAAATTTCAACACCCAATAGAGTAAAACATCGTATATATATACTTTTTTTTTTGTTTTGTTTCCAGCAATAATCATACCTTTATGACAACCCACCGCACAATCACACACACACCTGATCTTTACATGTCCCCTCCCCGCAATGGTTTCTATCTCTATCACTAAATGTCGCAGTCTATATATATTTCTTCTGCACATATTGTGTTTCATTCTATTGAGTGAACAAGCCACAAATCAGAGATGACATTGAGATTTTCTTGCAGCAATACCCAGAAACGCCCAGCTCTGTATATACCGACTTGTTCAGCATGCCTTATATGGGGACTCCAAGAAAAAACTCTGTATCTTATAGGGTGAAATAGAATGTAAAACCGCTGAAAACCCCCAAAAAAGCTGCTGAACGCATCACTTTTTTTTTTTCTTTTTTTTTTACTACAAGGTTTGAAAGGAAAAATTATTTCGTGCCCTGGATGAGTAGCAGAAAAAACTTGGCAATGAGATGTATGTATGTACTGTATGTATTAGCCCATCCTGTTTCACTTGTCCTAGGACCCTAACATTCTGAAAGGATTTTTTTTCTTTTCTTTTTTCTGAATAAGTCTCAATGCCCTACAACATGGATTGGAAAAGCCTCGTTTTTTTTCTCTTTTTCTTTTTGAAGTTGTAAAAAGGAAAGGACCACATTCAGGAGATTGTTTTGCACAAAAATTGAAAACAGAAAGAAGAAAAAAAAAAATCCAAAAACCTATATTGGTGTAAACAAATATTTGAAAACTCTTCGCTAAAACTGAAATGAATTTGCATCCCGTGAAGTTCCAATTTCTACGTAATATTTACAGCATTCAAAATAAGGTCGTCTTTTTTTTTTCCTCACGTTCATCTATAGCCGTACCACTTGTAGCTACACAGCGATTTTCCTTTTACTGAACAAAGATCTCAAAAAAATCATACTTTCAACGCTATAATCCAATTTCCTATTTCACATCACGTCTCCTGGATCCAGTCCTCCCTAAATATCCGTATCGGTGATAAAGGAAATCCAATTAGGATTTAGGGATCCCTGGTTGCAGAGAGGATTTTTTTTTTTGTTGCAAGTATCAAGTAACGAACTTTTGATTTAATTTAAATAAGGCTGTTATTTCCTATTTGCGTTACACACAGAAGATCCTCACGTCTCGTTTAAAGCTCATACTGCTGGTATAGTCCATGTAGTGGATAATTTCTTACATCACATAGGGATTATAAACTCTTGGACTTGATATTGCAGTACCAATCATCAGTTAATAGAAAACTATGTTATCTTCCATGCTAAGAAAAAAAAAAGAAAGAAAAGAAAAGAAAAGAAACAAACAAACAACAACAGCAACCACCCTACTTCAGATTATCACATCATATCTGAGAAAAAAAAGTGAGAAAAAAAAATGTACATGAGCAAATGCTTTACAGAGTAATTACAAGCTTGGGACAGCAATTCAATAAGGCTCATGTTTCTCTAATGGTCTGTATATCAAAAGTGAACCTCATTATATTCTGTCTTTCAATAGCAAGTAATAACTGATGGCATTCCTTCCATGCAGGTGTCACTGACTGGATGGTACAGGGCAGAACCATCGGTGTAACTAGTAATATCTTACTGTTTGATACCTTACACTTTATGGTTAATTGGAAGGGTGAGGGGGGAAAAATCTATCAATACACCTGACACCGCTCCACCAGCGACTGAAGAGTACAGAGGATCACACAAGATTTGTTGAACAGTAGTTTCCATTCAAATAGTTTGTGATGAACTACAAGATGGCCAAGGGACCTGGTTGTCTGCACAGACCACCTGAAGAACTGTCTATGTATGAATTGTACTTGTGATGGCAAAAGTGAAAATGAACACTATATACAGAATAATAATTCCAACATTAAAACACAAGACAAGCAAAAGGCTGCTTGCCATTCCCATAAGTTCATCATCTTGTTCAGAGGGGGGTGTGCGATATACCTCATCGTGATGACTTCCATGCGAGCAGTACAAGCATGTCGTCCAGTCCTAGCCTATTCTGCCATGGCCAGCACAACCCTTGCCGTAACAGAGGTGGATCTGAGTTATGGATCCACGTCCTGCTGGCTTCAGATCACAGGATATGGTGACGAGAGAAGTCCTCGCCTTCTACCGGTGATGGTATAGTGGTGGTGTATGTGCTGTCTAAGGGGCCAGTGAAGCCTAAGCTGGCCTCTTGTTTTATAATTAGCTGATTTTTTTTTGCAATTCCAGAGACACTGAGGCTGTAAGGGAAGCTGGTGTCCCTGGCAGAAGAGCAGGAACAAAGTGAGCCCAGGGTGGGCCAACGGAGGTGACACTACAAGTAACATTGGCACTAACTCAGTGTGACACACCAACAACTCACAACTCATCACTAGCACTGGCTTGGGGTGAACTAGCTGCTGCAGGTGAAAAGGCAAGGGGACAGCAGGGGAGGTGGGAGGCAGCACAATATCAAGAGGGAGCACATTGCTGTTGGTCAAACTATACACCTCATCACAGCATACACACTCCCATGCAACAGTGGCCTACAAAACTTGGTGCAGACATCATGGACCTAACTATGATAGTCCAAGACAAATACAATGCATCAGAGGCTGGCTCCACTGGTGGGCGAGGGGCTGGGTGCTCCGTGACCCTGAGGTCACGACGACCACCGTGCAGTGGGCTGGGCAATCTCGGAAGGTTGCCGTCAGCACCAAGCTCCTGCCAATAGATCAAGGACACCTGGGCCGGGCCACACTGGCACAACAGTGTATGCAATAACAAGCAAATGGTGTGGCTGCTGGGTGCCTCAAGCCTGGGAGAGTCATTCACTAGTAATGTTCAATGTATGTACACTTTACACATTATGAGGGCCACATGATTACGGCCATACATAAAAGTACAGCCGTCAGCCCAAGAAGACTGGCCTCCGCAGCCCCTTTGGCCAAGCTTTATCCCAAAACTGGAGCTCTGTACACAGCTGGGTCCAGATATTGCTGGATGCAGGCACAAGGGGGCAGGAAGGCTGATGTGGAGGCTGCAGGAGAGGCTGACAGGGCTGGCCACCATCCATCTCAATTATCATTTACAGCAGCAGCTGCAGCACCCTCAGAAGAGTCTACGGCAGATGAGCCACCACCACTGCTGCTGTTTGCTGGCTCACCTCGGTAGTGAGAAGGAATCAATTTGTTGTTCAGCTCAGGCTGGATCTTGATTTCTGCAAATTGGAAAACACATTTTGCATTAATAGACACATCCTCTCCTTTTCTCACTATTTTCTCAAGCAGTTAAAACAGATGCAAGAAGACCTCTCACTCACACTCACACTCACTCACTCTCACACACATATATATCATAATGCATACAACCTCACACTCCCTATTTACTAAAAATAAATATAAAAATAGATCATATATTTATAAACATAAATTTGAATAATGACAAAAAGAAATGAATACCTACAAATGAAGTATAAAATCCTGAAACCAAATCTGACTTTTTTCTGACTTTTACCAAATATATTCACTATTCATCAAACAATAAAAAAAAAAAAAACATTTCTCTCTCATGAAAGTATGGAACAAAATATAACCAAATCATCCATACTTAACAGATCACTGCACAAAATTCCAATCCTTTTAAGTCAAATTACATTGACCCGAGATTCACCACTAAGGAACAAAGACCCTCACAGTAAGATACACAATCTTTTACATCTTCAACTGCACTCAAACTTACTCAACATAAAGAAGCAGTATTCTCGAAGTAGGGATATATAACACCCCTACATCCTGAACTGCAATCAAACTCGCCCGTAAGGAACTAGCGACCTCAAAAGGACACTGGCTCGAGATAAATTACCGTCCTACGTCCAGTGCGCGCGCTAAAAGCAAATCGACTTCGTGCACAATTGCTTACCATGTTCGGTAAAATTGAAGAGAGGTGGTAGCTCCCGGTTATTGGGTAGTCTGGTGTTTGGGTCCCTGAGTTCGTCAAAGAATTTGTGCGCGCAGGCCTGTAGTGGCGTGATGCGCGCAGATGGTGTGTATTCCAGCAGTCGTGACACAAGGTTTATGGCGTCTTCTGGGGTGCGCTGACGGAACACCTGAGGGAGGAGGTAAGAGAAACGAGAGTTGTTAGAATCACGTCAAATTTTCCCGTTCCCTGCCACGATCTCTCGACTCAGAAGAGTAAACACTGTAGTAATACATAGCATGAGAAATGTGTCCTTGTAAAAAAAAAAAAATCATCAGACTCATGCAAACAACAAGGGCAGCTTGGAATGAAAAACAAAACAAAAACAAAACAAAAACCCAGAAATATTCACACTTTAGGTAGGGCAAACTTTCACTGGTTGCTTGTAATGATACAAATATTTTCTGCATCATAAATTATCAAAATTGACATCACAAGCACTGGAAAATGAAAAAAAAAAATAATAATAAACTAAAAATATATATATATAAAGAAAAAGACAAAAAAATAAAATAAAAATAAACAAAAATGTAAACATAAAAAGGGAAATAAAACATAAAAAATAAAATAAAATAAACATCAATATATATATATATATTATATATATATATATATATATATATATATATATATATATATATATATATATATATATATATATAAATTTACATATAATAAGAGAATCAATAAGGAGAGAAGAAATGAAAAGAAAAAGGGAGAGAATGAAAGAAACAGGAAAAGAAAGCAAAGAGGAGGAGAAAGAGATGATAGTGAGAGCAGAGGAACAAAGAAGAACAGAAGAGAACAGAACGAATGAAAGAAAGGAAGAAAGAAAAAAGAAAGAAATGAGAGAAAAAAGGAAAGAAAGATTGAATGAAAAGAGGAAAGAAATAAAAAAAATGAAAGGAAAGAAAGAGAAGAAGGAAGATAATATGAAAGAAAAAACAAAGAAAAAGAAAAAAACAGGATATGCATGTACATTTCCACACACACATCAACACCACCACGTTAATGGGAGGAAAGTTTTAGCCATCACGGATCCCAAACTCGTAAGATGAACCTGCGTGTTCTGGGGACGAAATATCATTCTTCGGTTAATGATCCTCCTAATTATACGTGTCGATGCAAAATGTAATTGACGAAGGCTTCGTTGATGTAACATTTCTAACATCTCGATTCTGAAAGTCTTCCTAAATTGTTTTTTAACTTGTTGCAGACGGAGCTATTTTGGCTCCAAATGGCCGAAATGCCGGGATATATCAAAAGCGTAAGCCTAACATTCATACTCGGCGCACCGGCCAGGAGGAGAGCCACGACAAAATATCTCATTCCCCTCGGCTGATGCTGCCACCACTTGACGTGATATCTTGTCACCCATAGTTAACTGGTTAAGAAGTTCAAAAAAGTGTTGATTTAATCGGAATAATTCTCAGTAGTTCAGACCAAATGATGGAGAAATGTGAATAAATTAACTCATCAGCAGATACAGTGAAACTCAAAGTGAATGTGAGGCACTAATTATATTTTTTGCTACTGGCACCACATATCTTTTAAAATATCACATGGGCAACTGATTTGTTCCTAATATACTTATTTTTTTATGTTGTGTTGGCAAAACACTAAAAGTACCCCTCTCCTTGTGATCCTCTCACATAATAAGCTTAGTCAGTCACAAAAGGGGGAATAAAAAAATAAAAAAATCATATTAACCCAATCCCGATGGGCCCAGCGATAAGTGAAAACCCCCTACGCCGTTTCCAATATTGCATTGGGAACGTCATACATGTATCACACCCCAGCATCGGGCATTTAGCTGTGTCACACAGGTGTGACGCACCGTCACCATAGGGTTAAGGATACATAAATCAGGACATATAATAATTATTTACCCCACACCAATAACTGTTTATCTTTTGAGTGTGGCATACAACATCCAAAGCAACTGTAACTTACAGTTTTTGTTGCAGGGATTTGAGTCCTATATCAAATATCCTGCGCATGTCCATCTTGTCTTCAATAAAGCAAGAATCTATTTTCTGAAACTTTTGCCTCTGTCATTTACTATTCACAACATGGAAGAATTCTAAACTGCTCAGTTCTATTACATCTTTATTATACCTTGCCTTTATTTCTATTTGGAGATGCATGTTCCACTGCACTGTACTACTGAAGTCAGAGGGTAGATGATGGCAAAAGTCCACCTACTTACTTATGTTTCCACTTCTTTATTGTGTTTGTCTTGACTTTTTCCCCTTCCTGTGTATACACTAAGCACTGAGCTTCCCATTATATATATGTTAAAAGCATGAAATTCATCAAGCTTTCCTGGAGAATTTTATAAATAACTTCCGTTGAAGTTATAGATACATGTTTTCCAAGAAACTAAAAACAAGGAGGGAACTGAAAATATGGAAGAGAGCACAACCACAACTACACATTCGCAAATGCTCTCGTTCTAATATGAAGCTTATGAAAACCCTTACTTCACTGTCATAAATACGACCTGGAAGACTTTCCATTCATAAATATCATTATTCAATACTATAAACTCTTGATGTGTTTCCTTCCTCTGCCCCTCTTTGCTTCATCTATAATCTCTTTCTTCCTATTTGGACAGTGCAATCCGCTTTCTTATCTATACACGTATATATCTTGTAGGAGTTTAAGTCACGTTTTCCTGAAGTGTGTACATTCAGTAACACAGGTCAAAAGATGTACAGGCAGAGTGTAAGCTATTATGAATATTTTTGTTACTTTGGGGTCTCTTTTAAAGAGCTGATATTCCAGAAACTTAAAAGTGGCTGTTGTTGTTGTCCTGATAACACTGGATTAAGCTTAACTTGTATTTCTAAATAATGTCCACAGCACAATGGACATGTTCCTAATGCCACAAATGTTATTTGAAAGATTTAATTTCCATATTTCACTTTTACCTTTATTCCAAGTAAAATCCAGAACAAGTAGACAGTCTAATTCAACCAGCACAAAAAAGCCTTTTTTTTTAATCTACACATCAAAATGAGATATCTATATGTTACTTGAAAACATTACAATAATTTTCTGCCTCCCTGTAAAATTTGGTAAAACTTCCATAATGCTTCACCTGAGCATGACTGTGTAACAACCTATTTTCTTGTTAGAATTAGTATAGTAAAGCTTAAATCATTTACTGTTCTTTTTATGTCTCAAAGTTTGTGGTTATATTATTAACCCATCCCCGACGGGGGAATTCTAGCCTTGAATGTCCAAATGCCGGGGCGTTCGAATTATTAGGCCTAATTCAATTGAATGGCTGGCACAATACTGTGCCGCCCGGCCACTGGGCTTTTGAATGCCGTCCAGAGAGGGTTAAAGGGTTCTTTATAGAATTAAAAAAATACTCAATACTCCCACTAATAGGTGTGGACATTCAAACACACGACTAAATAACAAATGTCAAGATTTCGTTAAAATACCTGCGTTTATTTAGAATATCTGGTTTAATTGGGTTACTTGTATATCTTTCATTACATTCCTACCATACATATGATGTGTAACAATCGAATTTTACAACCATTCGCTTAGGTTAGTGAATGCTGACAAATGAGCGATATAAATTTGAGGAAACAGAGCTAACTGTTATTCAAGAATATCTAAAGTAAAAGTCGTTTCTCAATCCTAGACAAGAAGTCAAGTCATAAATGGCATATTCCTCCCGCAGAAGCAAACCCTTGCAAATTGTCTTCATGTTTGTCAATGAAAACTGGAGTCACCATATTAATCTTTGCCCTTAACTTTGTATTAACCCTCTCTGGACGGGTGGTACAGTACTGTACCGCTCATTCAAAAGCCCAGTGGCCGGGCGGCACAGTATTGTGCCAGCCATTTAATCGATTTAGGCCTAAGAATTCGAAAGCCTCGGCATTGTGACATTCAAGGCTAGAATGCCCCCGTCGTGAATGGGTTAATCTTTGCCCTTAACTTTGTATTAATACCAAAATAGAGCTAAAAATGGTAAAAACAGCACCATATGATATCATATCTCCCACCACATTCCGATCTATTGGAGTCCAATTTGAGGGAAGCACTGCAGACCATACTAATATCAAGCTAAGGTGAAAATATATACATTCATTTTCTTTTTCATCATCATCATCATCACTAAAAAATATGATTACAGAAAAATAAAAGCACTATTCATAAAAAAAAAATAATAATAATAATGATAATAATAATAAATACACCAACAAAATAAAACTATTTTCTTTAAAAAGAGACGCTACATGACCACTGAACATCAGCCAATCACAGCTGCTCTCGTAGAGGAGAGCATGACGTCTGCCTCAGAAAAGTGTTAAGAAAGACAGGTTCTCCTGTGGTTTGAATATGCAAAGCAATCTACTGGTTCTCACACACTCTCAGTTAAGAAATCGACATAGCTACTTGATTAGAGCCAAAAGAAAATACCTCTGTGAAATCCTACGTTCACACAAAGACTAAGAAGTGTCTACCGTCAATTTTCTTTTACTCGTAAAGTTAAAGATCATCTTCCTGGCTAGCTAAAGGTGTCGGAGGTACAAAATCTTCAGCTCTACTGAGGAAACCAATTCAATGGGTGACAGATAAGAAGACTGTAAAAGAATTGGTTTCTTACTCATATTTTCTAAACTAAAGGAGTCTGTATATATGTCTTTTACAATTTTACTTCTTACTAGAAGATATTGAAAATCACTACATGCACATATGAGCAAATGTACATGTATGGGCAGTATAGCTGTTTATGGCATTAAAATTGGTGATACACTCTACCGATTATCAAAAGTTATCTTCATTTTATTCTTAAGTGAAAATTAGTTTATCTCTAAACTCGAACAAGCTATGAACTGAATCATTCGTTACTGATAAAATAATAACAGTAATAATCAGAATCAGAATCAGAATCACAAATCATAATAGAATCATAATAATAACAATAATGTTAAAAAAACAAATAATCTATAAAATCCTGCATTATTGCAATAACAATTCCAAAACAAAAAGGGAATAAAAAAAACTTACAACAGATGGTCAGAGATTATCACACATCAAGGAAGATATATCTATGACATCCAGGTTAAAGTGAACTTTTCCATGATTATGTTGTTAAAACACCAAAAAAAATCATAATTTTAAAAAATTCACAATACTGTTAGAACACAGTTTCTTTATGACCACATGGTTAAAAAAAAACTCTAAAACTGATAGCTCATTCTTCCAAAACACTTTCAAAACCACAGTTCATAAAGACAGATCACTGCCTATGTTCAAACGTGAGAAACGGAGAGAGACAAAGAAAGAAAGAAAGAAAGGTAAAAAAAAAAAAGTGTACATAATTTCCGACATCAACTAAGGATTTAATTGGTAAGAGGTGAGAGGGGGTCTAATGCATCCAGCATACCAAGCCATCACGCCCAGCACTTACTTACTCTAAGCTTCTGGTGCTTTTTATCATTGTTAGGAGAATCAGCCATGCGAGTCATCAATGTCTGAAAATAACATTATCGTCTCCAGTTAGCATTTGGCCCTATCCCAAAACACCTCTTTTTTTCCTTCCACCTGATTCATGGTCTCTTGAGAGTATATAAGAAACATTGACAAGCATGAAACAAAAAAAACAAAAAAACATTCTTGCTTTTCTTGTGTGGATTTTGGCATAGCATCAATGTTTGGAGAAAAAGGGAGATAAATCTCTCTTGGAACAGAGAAAGGAAATTATTCAGACTGAAAGAAGAAGAAAAAGAAGGAGAAGAAAAAAAAAGAATAAACAAAATGATCATAATTGGCAAACCCATCATAGTTTGAAGAAAAGTATTTAAAGTAGACAGGATCTGAATTTGTCATGAACAGAGCAAGGCACAGCTGACTCATACCAACATTTTTTTTTTTTTTTTTAATCCTTTTGTCTTTTAAAGAGATATATGCTGGTTTCTGATGTTGAAGTCTTGATGATGCTGGATGCGAACTTAGCAGTCAAAGTGCAACTATGCATGCAAGGGGATATAAGATCTTAAGCTTTAAAGCAATTTATATATATCTGAATGAGTCTGAAAAGTTTGTTTGACACAGCAATATGATTTATTGAAGCAGCCCCACTGTACACTGTGGATGGCCTTTATACAATGAGTAATTTTGATTAACACATTTCCATTTGCTTTGACAAATTTTGTAGAAGTATTCACAAAATTTACATTCACATAAATAAATAAACACACAACCATACATGTGTATCTACAAACACACGCACATGTAAACACACACACACACACACATGTACAATCCGTACACGTCTTAAAGTGTGGGTGCATATACGTACATACACACACAAACGTCCACAGACACATTTCTTTATTATTATATTAGTTAAGCAGGACTAATTTACAGATCTAAAAAACAAAACCATACAACATACAGACACTGGCTTGGAACTCGGCACAAATCACGGTCAATAAGAAGGAATCACAGGCGCTCTACACGAGACACTGCCATCCAGAAGCCCTCCAAAGAAATCACCTTGCGCAAAGGAAAAAGACAATAATAATAATAATAATTTTTTTAAAAATGCCTCTCTTGCGAATCTTACCTTCTGCCACGGATGAGACTTAATCTGCGGAAATTTGAACTCGGTGTAGTTCGGGTTCATTTCCCTGATTTGTTCACGTGTTGGTGTGCCCAGAACTTTGATGATCTCTACTAACTGGTCGACACCTGAGTCACCTGGGAAGATAGGCTGCCCGAGGAGAAGTTCTGCTAAAACGCATCCTGCACTCCATACGTCTGTCGATTTGCAAAACACAAGAGTAATGTGGGGGTATTGTTTCTCCTTCAAATTTGCTAAATGAGACGTTCAAAATTCAGAGTGTGTGTACAGGTGCAAGACTGATGAGTGAAAAGCAGATTGAGAATGTGTGTGATATGTGTTACTGTTAGTGCAAATAATTGTCTTTTTATGAGAGAGTAAGACAGACATGTCTGTATAAATCTGTGTAAGTCATCCATGTATAACAATATAAATGAGGACAAAATCTCTTTGAATTTACAATATATGAATTACACAGACAACAAAAAATCAACAAACAGAAATCATCGTCAAAAAGCTCAAACACAATTCGCACTCTTCTCAAACGCTGTTCCACAAACTTACCAATATTGGTGGTATAATCAGTTGCCCCAAATATGAGTTCTGGAGCCCTATAATAGCGGGAGCAGATGTACGAGACATTGGGTTCTCCACGAACCAAATGCTTGGCGCTCCCAAAGTCACATAGTTTGAGAACACCCGTTTCTGGGTCCAAGAGAAGGTTCTGTGGCTTTATATCACGATGACAGACACCCAGGGAGTGAATATAGGCAAGGCTTCGGAACAACTGGTACATATACAACTGAAACAGAAGAATTTTATATTACTTCAGGGCAATGGGTAAAAATACAACTTGAAAATCTTTGCTGTGGAAGCTGCGCACAAAACAATGAACAAAATAGCAGGGAGGTGCAAAATGATGTTGAAGCCTTGTCGCTTTTCTCTACTTTATTATTTATGTCTTTGGCATAATAATGTGTTTCTTCTCTTCATTATCTTTACAAAATGTATGACTGGAATTTTTAAAAATATATATTTGAAACAACTGGGGGAAAAAATTTATAAAAGGGTGTTTTGTATACTTCATCAAAATAAAACATTTTTAAAACATATCAGGCATATTGAGAGGAAAAAGAGAGAAGGAAGGGGGAGGAAAGTAGAAAAAGGAAATGGATAAAGGAAATGGATACAAACAAGGTATTTATTTGACTAATTGAATCAAAGACTGTAATATTTGGTTTATTCCCACACTTCTGAAGACCAAATTTGGTTACTGAATCTAATTTGATAGAATTGAAGTGACACAGACCAAGTTGAGATTATCATTACATTGGATTAAATAAGAGGATCTAAAATTTTAAGATGAACATGACGTCAGCAAAATCTGGAGATCCTATTTCATAAAAAATCAAACAGAGTTGGAATTACGCTATTCTCATGAAGGTGTAATTTCGAAACATCAATTACATTATGAACTAAAATGCAATTACAATAACATGTGTGGAGAGATGAAATGAAATGCAGCAATATAAGAAAAGAACTGGTAATCATGACATTTCAAGTTGCACTAGACTCATCAAACAATAAAACTGATGTGATCGATTGACGAGTTTAGTCATACCTAAAATGTATGAATTTATTTTTCCTTTTCCATTGTAGCTGTCGCATTTCATCAAATTATATATATATATATATATTATATGTTATATATACATACATATATTATATATATATATATATATATATATATATATATATATATATATATATATATATATATATATATATATAACATATATATATAACATATATATATATTATATATATATATATATATAACATATATATATAACATATATATATAACATATATATATATATATATATATATATATATATATATATATATCTTATGCTGTAGCATTATTCACTCTCATTCACATGTTCTCTACATCTCTACATCACAACCAACTCACGTACATGTTTTTATTTTTTTACATCACAAAAAAATATATATACATATATACTCAAAATACAAAATAATTACCTTAATATAGCTGATTGGTATAGTTTGTTTTTGTTTGCTGTGATGCCTTGCTACTTTATATACTGTCTCTGGAATAAATTCTAACACTAGGTTCAAGAACACTTCTTCTTTCTGAAAAAGAAAAAGAGACACAAATCAATAACCTGAAAAAAGATCAAATGGATACAAGAAGAACAAGAACAAGAACTAGATTCTTAACCCGTCCATGTCAGGTCATATAACAGTATGTAGATATGTGTGAGGACAGGTCACACGACATCAAACACAAGTAAGGGAGGGTAAGTCATGTAATATCATGTACATATCAGGGAAGCAGGTTATCCTATAAAGTGTGTATAAACAGGGCATGTCATATATGTCATTTAAAAAGGGAAGAGCAGGTCACATAATACTGTCTGTGTATAGGGGAGGGCAAGCCACAATATGTGCATACAGGGTGGATTATATAATATTAAATTTCAAGATTCAGCTGGGATGTCTGACTGCCTGCCCAAGGTCCTAGTGTCCTAGAGGACGAAGTTAGCGTGTCTGTCACAACCGCAGGGAATGAAAATGTAATCCTAATAAAAAACTCAACCCCTGTCAAGGTCGCTTACGGTCCCCAGCAACCTGAACACCAGCCATCATACTTATTCTCTCTTTACCATTACAGATTATTTTCCTTGAAATCTGGATCTGAAGAAAACATAATTGCCCGTCGTGACGTCCCTCCTGCCGAGGAGGAGTTAACACAGCCTTCATCCACAAATTACAATAAAGAAAAACTTGCGATGTAATGTCGGCCACCAGCCAGGTATAAAACTTTGTTTGCTCCCGTTTTAAGTAAAGTTTGACTTTTTGCTACAATAAATAAGTGGCCTACTGTCACATAAATATTTCTTTTTCTCTTTCCCCCTTTTTTTTTTTTTTTGGAGAGGGGGGGATATAGAGAAATAGCTAGAGAAATTTAAAATTAAACAAAATGCTTAAACTGCTATCTCCATACACCTGTTAAATATGGTCTAGTTGGATAAAGCTTTGACAACTTGAACTATACATGTAAATAGAGGAAATGGAATCCTGCGTCTCTATTGCAAAATAAAACTGATATGAATGATCAAATTGAAAAAAAAAAAGTACTACGGATCTGCAATCTTCACCATCTATTGCAACCCCGACCTTTTGTAAAGGTCATCGTTCTCTCTTTCTACCTTGCTGTGTAAATAACTTACAAAAATCCCCCTACGTTCTCTGTCGACATCGCAGACAAATTACCTATTTATAATTGACGTCTGCAGATACTTGGCCTGAATAATGGCGTCGGACACTTACCACTGAACATTTCTGAGGTAAAAGAGGCCAGGGCTAAAGTCAGGAGGCAGAAATACACTTTGAGTCTTTTATCAATAATGTGAAAAGGAATGTGTGCATGTATCATACTGGTCAATGCTTTTTGTCCATACCAGGGGCACAATTTTCTGAAGCTTGGAGGAAAATGTTATGCCTTTCCTACCTCCCTAAATATTCAAACGGCCGAATCATTCAGCATGATTTACAGGCTACAAAATGGGCCAAAAATAAGATAAAGGATCAACTAACACCAGCCAAATTTTGACTTGAAACAGATGAAAGTTTCGATCAGTACTACAAACTATGATTATGTATTTTCACCGACATGATGTAAGTAGGTTTTAAGGTCATGTTATAACTTCTTTTAAGATATTTTTTTTTGCAAATCATGAACAATGACAATATAATACAAGTTGCAGAGTAATCCTGTAAATGTGAAGAGACCAATTACAGTTGCTAATGCCATGAGATTACTGGGTGCCCAACATAGAAAGGGGTATATCCTATCACATTTTCATTTTTAAATACCTACACAAACAAAATAGAAAATGTAATTAGATCAAACTACACTCCAAAAGCACTGGTGAAAATCAATGTTTATATTTACCTTGTCTCCACTGGAGTAGAAGAAATACTTCAGTTTCACTATATTACAGTGTTCTAGTCTTCTCATAATCTGCAGCTCTCGGTTCTGAAACACAAAATGAAACATAAATTAATGAGCAGAAATAACAAATTTAGGTGTTTTACAGCCAGGCCTAGACACACACACACACACACACACACTTTGGGATAGAGAAGGGAGCCACACCAAAAGCATTATTTGCTCCTGATCCCATCTCTTTTCTCCCAAGATAGGATGATTTAAGAGTAGATAAAAACCTCAGAGATTTGCCAAATGCTATAACGTTACGTCAACTTTACATCTGATAAGGGTAGAGCTCCTCCTACAATGCTGATGTCATGTGTTCCTTTGTTAACCCTTTCCCGACGGGGCACGGCGATAAGTGAAAACTCCTACGCCGGGCCATTGCAATATTGCACTGGAAACGTCACACTGGCATGACGACCCGGCATCGGGAATTTAGCTGTGTCACACGGGTGAGACGCACCATCGTCATAGGGTTATCCAACCAACACTGTCGTCAACCCCTCTACAAAGACTGTCAACAATCGAGGTATGGAGTTTCCCTGGCTAGTCTGCCGGGAGTCATCGTTACTCACAAGAACGTACTTTTTACCAACCTTTTGCTAATAAGTAGCAGCCTCTTAACCCATTGATAGCAGTTGGCATGATTTACTGTCAAGGCAGCATATGTCGGAAACACAGATGGCACCATGGCATACAACATAAACCCGCCACATGACTGTGTACATGTTTTATTAAAACAGCAACCAATGGGTTAACCAAGATGCATAATGCAACCAACTCAACACAACACCATTCTAGAAGGATTGTACTTTATAATATCTTATGTTTAAGATTTGTATAAGTAGTTATAAGAGTTATGGTGAAAGTAATTGATGTGAAAATACAGCTATTGGTCACAGTGGTCACATGCAGCGCCTTTCCAGGACATTTGGAGTCTACCCTTTCCTTATATGTAACTTTAAATTAATCTGTGTATTTACAACATCATCATGTTCTTACTGAATTATCAAATGCCCAAGCATAATTTGACAATAACATCTGATAGGAGTCAGCACACACATTGATATATCTTAGGATTAAAGAGATGATTATTCTGCTGCAATGAGAAAGTGATAAGTGCCTTGATTCTGCCTTGTTGCAGCAAAAACTCAACCCTAATGGAAAACCATAAGGTCTCGATAAGATTTCGCACTGAAATGAAAATCCTTCTCTTAACTCGTTGACGACAGGTGACAAGATATCACGTCTAGTGGTTTTTCGGTTAGGCGCCGGGGACGAGATATTTAGTCAAGGCCGGTGCGCCAGGAGAACGGGCGTACAATAGCCACGGCCGAGAATCCTGAGGTGTTAGGTTTATTCTTGGTAATATCCCGGCATGTCGACCATTTAGAGCCAAAATAGCCCAATTGTTAACGAGTTAAAGAAAGTCATATGGTTTTGCCTTACTTTTACCACTAAGTAGTAAAAAGATTCTACACCTGGGCAAAAGTACCAAACTACTTTCAACTTCAAAAACCTAAATGAATACCAGATTAGGTATCTTCAACTTTCAATCACACCTACACAAAGTTAGATACTGGTTTAAAGTTTTAGATAAAGCTAACAAAAGACTGAATAAAGGTTTAAACTTTATCTATCTTCTTCAATCCTATATAATCCAATTTACTTATACCACATTCAGTTTGCTTCTAAAAAAAAGTATCAGAAATAATTTCCAAGGTTTCAAAGGTAAAACAGAAATCTATCTTAACCCTCACTGGACGGGTGGTACACCACGGGTACCGCGCATTCAAGGCCCGTTCGCTGGGTGCCGTCATAGAGCGTCGCTCATTTAATTGATTTAGGCCATGCGTTCGAGAGCCCCGGCATTGCAACTTGCAAGGCTGGAATGCCCACGGCATGAATGCGTTAAGGTAAACTTACTTCTAGTTGATAACCGAATAAAGAACTGGTAACCCACTGAAACTGGACAACCATGAGAAAATCATAAATCATATCTATAATTCCTCAAGGGGCTATCATAATAAGCCTTTGTAATACCGTTTCCTACCTTCACTTTGAGCAAGAATTTTTAGCACTTTTCAATGTGGTTCAAAATTATAGATCTATAACTACTGATACTGCTTCATAGACCCCATTTTAAAGATTAATCTGGTAATTCACCCGACGGACTCATAGTGAGACAAAACTTCAGGTAGCAACTGAGGCCTGAGGCAAGTCCGCTTGAAAGAACACCTTGAACTCTTGCTTAATCAATATCAAAATGTATACATAGTATTTGCAGGTTCAGAAGAACGTAAAAAGAATACCAAATAACATGTAACATTACTGTTTATAGCCCATTTAAATGACACTTAACCCATTCAAGCTGGGGCGACTCCAGCTTTGAGTGGTCAGAATGCCAGGGTTTTTGTACACATAAGCCTAATGCCTCGGGATTCTCAGGCGCACTAACCGCAAGCCTGGGCTGTCCACTCGCTAACCCCGAGCGCCGGCCTTGACCAAATATCTCGTCGCCTGCATCTGACCCAAAAACCACGAAACGTGTCAGCACGTCATCCGGCAAGAATGGGTTAAAGATAAGTTTGTTTGAGCATCATCATCATTGTTTACAGACATTAAAAGGTAGTTCTTATAGGTCTTGCTTCTATTGTACCTAAAATCAATTCTAAAATACACCTCCTTGGTACATAAGTGTCCTTATCCTTAAAAGAAGAAAACCAAGAAGATTCATATCTTAATTATTGGTATATGCTCCATAAATGTAGTACGCAAATAATTCTACAAAAAGGTCGCAGCAGTAAAACATTCAATGGAGTTTAACCAAGTGTGTACAACGATACTAATATGGCTTGACTGTGGTAATCTGGTCTTTCCCAGTATTCATGGCACAGGGATTTGTCAGTCAGGTTCTCCTTCATGAGTTCTGTCTTCTCCTGTGAGATTGCAGAGCCGGCAACTTTTGCTCTACTCTTTGTGAATTCTCATTTGCAGAGCCGGCAACTTTTGCTCTATTCTTTGTGAAACCTCCTTTCTCATTTGCAGAGCCGGCAACTTTTGCTCTATTCTTTGTGAATCCCCCTTTCTCATTTGCAAACTTATTAGAATTTAATTCATTTTCATCAATTCATAATTTTACTTTTGTACAAGTCATAAATAAATCATCTAAATCAAGGTAGTCCAACTTACTAAACACCATGGGCCACTTCAGCAGCACCAAATCCAAAATTTGAAAGCCTCACATAAATTAAAATGTATGAACATCTTTCTTTTATTATCTACTTTTTTTTAAAGGTTTGTATTCATACAGAAATAATGCTAGTCATACTGAGTTCCAGATCCTTATGTTTTTTCCAATATCTCTAATAAAATATATCAAGATATCAAACACTAGTGCCTCACCGGCCACCAAAAAAATCAACCCACAAGCCACTGTTGTATTGTTAATCCAATATATCATAACTTATAAGAAGGTTTACTGAACACACTTAGCAACAACTAAAAATGCTTTAAAAGGTTATAGGTGTAAAGTAACAATGTTTACAAGATGTACAACCTAGGCCAAATACATCGGAAAAGCACCTTGTACAGATATACATTACATGAACAAACAACAACAAAAAACAATCACTAGGTTACTGGAGTATATGACCTTGTTGATAACAATTTAAATGATTGTAAGCCAAAAGCCACCTATTCTGCCCATGAAAGAAACCAGTGGAGAAATTAAGGAAAAATTTGAAACCACATGACTAATATATATATATATATATATATATATATATATATATATATATATATATATATATATATATATATATATATATATATATATATATATATAAAAGGGGGTGAATGCATCACAGTATTATCAAGATAACAAATAAATATAGTGAAATATCACATGGATTGCTCAAAGCAGTTCAAATACGGTTTATTTGAATTATTTAATATTTCAGAAGAACAAGTGCACTATGTTCCTAGATAATTTGATCCAAAGTTGATCTGCTTTTGCATAAGCTCTTTCATTTATGCAATCTTGCAAGACCCCCATACCTAACCATATCCAAAAGTCTTAAAACAGTCAAAAGTGTTCTGCTACCCACCATGACCTTATCATTACAGTCATTACTATCCTTATCTTTCTAATTATGACCAATATATCTTTTTCTATCTTAGGACATCAACTTATAATGCCTCCAAGCAGGTATTCCGGCTTAAGGCAGAGGTCACCCAGACCCAAATTCAGAATCTAATTTACTGCCAGGAACTGACAATCGGAAAGACTGGGTCACTACAATGACACATTATAAGCATCATCCTCTAAAAGGTAGATAGATCACGTTTGCAAGCACCGTGATTCCATTTCACGTTTTCCATAACTGTAATACACAGCCATAAGGGTATAAAATATTTGGGAGTTTATCAAGAATGCCATTGTAAATAAACATGTGCAACTGGCTTGTGTGGGCCTCTAAAAAAAAAAACATTTAAATATATCTGCTAGCATATCAGAGGTCTTACATAACGAGGAATTAAACAATACAGCAGGTAAAATGATAATAGTAATAATGATGCAGAATATAAACAATAATTTTAATAATTATCATGATACTAATGCATGCAATATAAACAAAAATAACATAATAATCATCATAATTATCTAAACATTCATTATCCAAGCCTCTTACTTTGCTGAACAATATGCTACGTGTAATGAGAAAGAAAGCTGATTCATACATTTATGCATGAAGTCTTTATTCATTCATTAATCTTCTGACACATCACTAATCCTGACGAGCGCCCACTAGCGAGAAATTGCAAATCAGGAACCTGAACTTAGACATAGTGACGTGTACCCTGCTACTAGATAGAATACGATGCAGTTTGAATGAAATACTTATTTTGGGAATATATTTCAGTAAAGAGCTGCAACATTTGTTTTCTCTCTCTCTCTCTCTCTCTCTCTCTCTCTCTCTCTCTCTCTCTCTCTCTCTCTCTCTCTCTCTCTCTCTCTCTCTCTCTCTCTCTCTCTCTCTCTCTCTCTCTCTCTCTCTCTCTCTCTCTCTCTAGGATGTTAAAGAAGCTACAGGGATGTTGACATCTCGAAAATGATTCAGCCCAAGATGACTGTCCATATCGTCTCTTCACTGGGACAATAGTAAGAGATGGAAGGACTTGAGTGATTCATCTATGCTAATTGCATCACTAACCCTACCAAGGAGAGGTACTTCAAAGCTAGTGGTCAATAGGTCACTGCATCTCATTAAAAAAAAAAAAGTGGAATAGAGGTAAAGAAAAAAAAAAGGAAATACAAAAGAACTAAATGTATTAGTAAATAAAGAAGCTAACAATAAAACAAAACTTTTTGTAACAGGTCAAGAAAAGCTTAAAAGTATTGATTGGTGTACAATACTATCCAATAAGCCATGAGAGTAATACATGACACCTAACCAGAAAAAAAAGAGAGCAAACACTGTAACAAGGCACACATTCATTCATATGATCTGTGCGACATCGTGGCTGATGGCTAGAGAGAAATTTACAGCACATTGCCTCTAATTAACTGAAGGCATGGAGAGAGAGCACTGTCAGTCAATTGATGACGAGTTCATGAATTTCGTACCAGATTGTAGAGTTACACAGTGTGTAGATATATATAGTGGAGTGATAAGTTTTCTTTAGATTAGACTTTATCACTCAAGGCCGTGAGACCTATTTAGTTTACACAGGTATGTGGTACGTCACTCCCACGAAATTGCTACTTTGAGGAAATCAACAGAGATAAGGTTACAATTTTTTATTATCTTTTCAAAGTAAATCTTATGTATAGGCATGCATAAACTTGTCTTTCTGTGTGTGTGTGTGTGTGTGTGTGTGTGTGTGTGTGTGTGTGTGTGTGTGTGTGTGTGTGTGTGTGTGTGTGTGTGTGTGTGTGTGTGTGTGTGTGTGTGTGTGTGTGAGTGAGAGAGCAAGTAAGCAAGCAAGTAAGCAAGCAAGTAAGCGAGCAAGTGAGTGTGAGTGTGAGTGAGTGCAAGTATGAAAGTGCATGTCTTCATGATATAACAGTATGAAACTAATAAAAAATATCTCAAAATCATAAATAACAGAAGTTGAATTGTCTTAACACTGAATGTTCAATGTAGCACAAAAATAACTTGATAGGGATCGTATCATTATCATAAATTTATACACACTATTTCCAGAGTGAAAACAATTAAACTAAAATTTGTGAAGATTTTATAGGGATCATTTAGTATTAGAAATGTAAAAAAAATTATACATTTCAAGCCTACAGATAAATGTGAAGCTCTAAAAGTACCGTTCTTTCGCAATTTTCTTATCAACCCATTGCAAACGGGTGTCATGACATACATGATACAGGTACTTTGGCCTGACGACAGGCGTCATGACGTACATGACATTCGTTTTTTAGCAAAGCACTATCTTTATAAAGTGGTGGCACACAGCACGTTACTGACCCCTTGCTCTTAAGTACTGCTAAAAGGACGGACAAGCAGAACGAGAAGAGGAAGGCGACTCAAAACATGACCAGCATCTAAAATGTGCCCCTGTGCTAGCAGGGATGCCTTTTACAGTGGCACTCACAGTCATAAGCACAGGTTTACTTCCTCTTCCCTACCTCTTCATGTTATCTTCATTGTAGATAGTTATATGTTTCATATTCTTTCATGAACGTACATAAGTAGGAAAAAATAAAGTTGCTTTTTGTCCTCCCATAAAACATCAATACTTCTATCTACTATCTACAAAGAAAATAATGAGCTAATATATATCCTATACTATAATTTTAGTCAACTGCAGCATTGCACACGAAAAATAAAACACAAAAATGGCTCTAGCTTTACAATGAGTGACTGAAATAGAGAAGGAAAAGTTAAAGTATGTTGTGTGAAGCTACCCCGCTCTAAAATAAAACCCTTCCTGGAGAATGGGCAAGTGAATCTATCCCCTTTCCGCAATGGGTTAATACTGTATCATATCATCTGTCATATGAACACCACATTAAGTTACAAGTAGATAAATAAACAAAAATTCTACAGGCATATTCCCTACAAATTTAATTCACAAAAGGGCAACCTTAAGACAAGCCCATGCTACTCTCCACATGATCACAAATATTCAATATCTAGGCATACCAAATAACCTAAAATAAATTGAGAGAGAGAAAAAAAGGAGATACAGTAAAAGTTCTAAAAAAAACTCATGTAAAGGGTCCCCACCAGGCATTAAACATACTTCATTTAGCTTTGTTGCCAAAATGAACTCACTCTAACAGTGTCACAAGCTTATGGT
>NW_028234443.1:1736528-1741528 GCF_977035675.1 Penaeus japonicus
GTTTTCTCTTAGTGCTGTGGCCTTCAGTGCACTGAAAGAAAATGGAGGACTGGCAATTGCAGGGGACACAATTTTATGCCCCAAAGGTTGGCCACACAATCTGGAGCCATCCTCTGCGTAGGCATCCGAATATCCTAACAAGTACTACAACTGGAGGAATTTGTTTAAAATCTAATCACAACGTTTTCAGGTGCACTACGTGATCTGGACTCGTCCTCGGACACAGGTCAGCAGACTGAAGAAGGACTTGGGAATAGTCCACATCTGCGAGACGTTAGAGGGATCAATAATCATGAAATGAAAGCTTTGCTAAATTTGAAGCTTTCGTAAATTTGTTCAAATCCTCCAGAATCCTACCACAGGAGCTGTGCAAGCGACAACGGTGCCGACACTAACTAGGGCTACTCAACACGTGCCAGTCCAAATTTGAAGTCCCTTTATGATCTCCGATTCAACAATATGGCTGATTGAGAGTACAGTCATTAAGACTTGCATTTACAGTATTAATGTACTTAACACAGCAAGTTTTTCTTTTTTCGGCAAATGTGGACTGAGATAATCACATGGCTTTGTCAGTTCCATTAAAAAAAATCTCTAACTTAGACCCATGGGCAGAAATATCAGAAATGTTTCAAGACATGAATAAGATTTTGTATTAATTTTATCATTCTCTCTGGCCAAAAACACACAGGTATTTCCGATGCTTTTTAACCGTAACAAATGTACCAACATATTTCCAAATCAAACAATGACAATTCATTCAAACAAACTATAATAATTAATTCAACATAAGATAAATAACCAAAATCATCCATCTCTCATACTAAGCTACACAAGTCCCAAACTAAAAAAAAAAAAAAGTAACTCGTGGTTCAACACGGCAACACTTTTCCAATGTTTCTGCAAATTGCAAGTTGGAAGAAGTGCTCTCCTTTAAGCCTAAATATCAAACATCACACCATTCTAGCCTCCATTTTGTTGGCAAACTCATTGCAAAGGCAATCATTCGAATCAATAAATTCCTTTCTCACTAGTCCCTTACTGCCTCATTTATCAGCCTGAACACTTGTTTCCTCAAAGAACACTTAGACTGTCCTCAATCTCACCCCGTGAATGAAAGAAAAGAAAAAATGTGGAAAATGAAATAACATTCACATGGCTTCTTAAAAATAAACATTCCTGAATGAGTGAATGAACCATAGTGAAGTGAAGATACTATACTCTTAACTTACCATAATTATCCTTACCTGGCAAGGCTGCCAAAGATCAGACAGTATAATAATTTTCCCAGGAATATAGTAATACATTTAGCGATTTATATATACATACATATTATCTAACACACACACATGTATGTATGTGTGTATATATATATATATATATATATATATATATATATATATATATATATATATATATATATATATATATATATATAAAAATGCACACACATAATGGTCATAATGAAACCAGACCCTTTATGTTTACTCAAACAAGGTTACATCAAAAGTAGGCTACAGGTATTAAACACCACTACACATTCCTTTCCCTTAAGAGAAAGAAAATCTACATTCCAGCCAAGTACTGTGTCCTGTTACATGTATGAGAGTCGTATTTCACTCAATGAGTTCACAAAACTTAATATTGCTAGAACTGTGACTGTGCTACCTTTTGAATATTTTGTTCACCAGTTATGTCTCAAAACCAATAATAGTGAAAACTTTATATGCTTGAAAACATATGTATGTATGTATATATATATACGTGTGCATGTGCATGTGTATTACATGCGTGTGAGTGTATATTAAATGTGTGTACGATTATTTATATGTGTGTGTGAGTGAATGTGTGTGAGTGAATGTGTGTGAGTGAATGTGTGAGTGAGTGAGTGAATGTGTGTGTGTGAATGTGTGTGCGTGTGAATGTGTGTGTGTGTGAATGTGTGTGTGTGTGTGTGTGTGTGTGTGTGTGTGTGTGTGTGTGTGTGTGTGTGTGTGTGTGTGTGTGTGTGTGTGTGTGAGATGTGTGTGTGTGTGAGATGTGTGTGTGTGTGTGTGAGATGTGTGTGTGTGTGTGAGATGTGTGTGTGTGTGTGTGTGTGTGTGTGTGAGATGTGTGTGTGTGTGTGTGTGAGATGTGTGTGTGTGTGTGTGTGTGAGATGTGTGTGTGTGTGTGTGTGAGATGTGTGTGTGTGTGTGTGAGATGTGTGTGTGTGTGTGTGAGATGTGTGTGTGTGTGTGTGAGATGTGTGTGTGTGTGTGTGTGAGATGTGTGTGTGTGTGTGTGAGATGTGTGTGTGTGTGTGAGATGTGTGTGTGTGTGTGAGATGTGTGTGTGTGTGTGTGTGAGATGTGTGTGTGTGTGTGAGATGTGTGTGTGTGTGTGAATGTGTGCGTGTACTAAACGTGTGTGTGCGTGTACTAAACGTGTGTGCGTGTACTAAACGTGTGTGTGCGTGTATTAAACGTGTGTGCGTGTATTAAACGTGTGTGCATGTATTAAACGTGTGTGTGCGTGTATTAAACGTGTGTGCATGTATTAAACGTGTGTGTGTATTAAATGTGTGTATGTGTATTAAATGTGTGTGTGTATGTATTAGATGTGTGTGTGTGTGTGTGTGTGTGTGTGTGTGTGTGTGTGTGTGTGTGTGTGTGTGTGTGTGTGTGTGTGTGTGTGTGTGTGTGAGTGTGTGTGTGTGTGTGTGTGTGTGTGTGTGAGTGTGAGTGTGAGTGTGAGTGTGAGTGTGAGTGTGAGTGTGTGTGTGTGTGTGTGTGTGTGTGTGTGTGTGTGTGTGTGTGTGTGTGTGTGAGTGTGAGTGTGAGTGTGCGTGTGCGTGTGAGTGTGAGTGTGAGTGTGAGTGTGAGTGTGAGTGTGCGTGTGAGTGTGCGTGTGTGTTTGTTAAATATGTGTACACAAGTAACAATATTTTCACACATATGATAAGCCAATCCTTTGAAAATTAAAATGCTAATCCCAAGAATGGTATCTAATCATGAACAGACCAGAATGAGCAAATCTTTCCAAAAGTTCTTTTGTTCAAGATTCCTTGTGAACATTTATATCAGGATTTGGTAAACAGCCCCAAAATCTACAAGTAAAACACACCTTTGTAATTACTGGTTATATGACAACCTTAGCATAATTCAAGTTTTTTTTTTTTCACACGCATAAAAATACATCTGCTACTCTACGCAATACAGATTACTCTGAAATAGGTCTAAAATATTTCATGTATTGCATCGGCAAACATTCCGATGACAAAATCTCTATTGCAGAAGTGTAAGCAGATGAAGAGGAAGAGGAGAAGGGGGGGAGGGGGGAATTTCTATTCTAATTTGAGCAGGATAATGCTTGGGGTTAGCAAATGACCAAAGTATATCCTTAAAGAGAACATCATTTGTCACCTGCCATAAATCAAGCAAGAATGGAGGACAGAACGTGAGGAAAATGTCGGCAGGAGATAGGGTAAATGTCAGGGAGGGATAGGTACAATAGCACATTCTTTGAAAGGTTTCCCAGTTTGACTAGGAAGTGTGCTACGTTGCCTTATCGTTGGAGACGGAGAGGCAGGGATAGGGACGTGCAGAGGTCACGGGCTACATCAAGAGGTACGTTGGCATGAGGCGACTGGGAAACAGAACCGAAAAAATGGAGACACGGGACAAACAGAAGGGTCATGCGTCCGGTGGGGAGGACGGACTCGAGGCACCCGAGTGTGAGAACAAGGAGACGAAACTGGCCAGCACTCCAACGAGGACCGAGGTACAGGTGCAGAAATGCAAGGAACTCGATTACGAGTACAAAAATGAAGGAAAGAGTCACAAAGATTTGAAAACATGTGAGGGATGACCTAAAACATATGTAGAGTCAACCCAAGTCTCAGAGGAGCCAGGTGCCTCATTAAGGATGTCTACGTTACAAACACGAAGCCGTACCCGCAATCCCAAACCGGTATTGGAAGGAGCTACCGTAAAAATACCAAGGGGAGATCTCGGGACGCGACCCGGGTTCAGAAAATGTGGCCGAGGGTCAAGCTGGGTTGCATCGCCCGAGCCAACAGTATCAGGTAATAATTCCCACAAAAAGATGACCCCAATTGTCAGAATAGGAAAAAAAGGGAAGGAAAAAACGAGGAACACACAAGAGAAATGGGAAAGTCAAGGGCAAGGCAGGACTGTGAGGGCATGAGTGAGCAAGGTGTGAGGCAGGAGAGAAATTCCCAGGGCGGAGGGAGGCCTAGGGAGTGCCCACTCGGACCCCATGCCCCCAGCCGCAGGGAGAGGGCCACCCGAGGCCAGGGCGATCCGCAGGGCGATCCACAGGGGCCGCCAGCAGGGTGATCCTCCCCCTATCAGCTGTTCCTCCCGTCGGGCCAACATGCAAATACCACGTCGCCACGCCCTTCGCCGCCACCAGCTCCTGCAGGGGGCCAAGTCCCGCCGCCGCAGCTGCGAATTCCCCGGCCGAGAGCGGCTCGGGGAAAGGGGAGGGAGGAAGCAGCTCGTCGGGGAATTAAGAGCAAGGAGGAGGAGGAGGACGAGGCGAAGGCGGCCAGGGGGAAGGGAGACCCGCCATCACGGGACGTCTCTCAATACTTACTGCTTATTTTCATGCCCGGGAAGGAAACTGAAGGTGGCCCTTTGTTTCCTTCAGCGAAGCTCGTAGTCCTGGGTCGTCCACTCATCGTCGGAAAGGTTCAAATAAGGAGGAAACTGTCGAAAACCCCGTTTCATTTCACGCGCACGAAAGAATCACGAGCCCAGCTCTGCCAGGCAGGTCCATGTTTCCTGCTATACTACCTTACTTCCCATCTCACTAAGGTTTCCATTATAATTTACACACTATAAGGGAGTCATATCCCTTGAAACCAGCCACGGAGGGCCAATGCATTAGTGGGATTTCCCGATAATTCTCCCCCGCTATGCACTCTCGATATTCACAGCCTTTCTGAGACGCGTTCCATTATTGATCCCGAGACGGACGGAAGTCTCGCCAGCAG
>NW_028234443.1:1759028-1766528 GCF_977035675.1 Penaeus japonicus
CGAAAGACCAATATGCTAATATTTTTACCCCACGCCATGACATTTTCGATTTTTCAATACAAGGTGGTAACTCGTAGCGTTTTATTTCTGCAGCTTTTTTTTCTCTCAGGAAGGAAACATATACATTAGACTTTTCTATGCAATGTTGAACTGACTCTGTGTATCTCTCCATCTCTCTTCCTTCTTGACTGACAAACTTTATTATGACCTGACATCGTAACACCCGCTTCAGGTCAACATATGTCGCGTGTTAACATTGAACTTAGATTGCGAAGGAAATTTTGCAAAAAGCATGTTGGTATTTAAACCAGAATGAATTTTGTCTATTCTACTTTTGGTGTTCTGTTTATTCTTAATGATGCAACGTGGCCTATTCACAGTAATGTAGAGGAATGTTATTATAGATGTTGCAAGGTGATTGGGGGTATTTTGTGTTATCAATACGGTAAAGAGTTTTGTGTGTGGGGTCTTGTGAGGGGGGGGGTTGTGTGTGGGTGTGTGTGTGTGTGGGTGGGTGGTTTGTGTGTGTGTGGGTGGTGTTTTTTGGTGTGTGTGTTGTGTGTGTTTTTTTGTGTTGTGTGTGTGTTGTGTGGTGGTTTGAGTGTGTGTGGTGTATGTGTGTGTGTGTGTGTGTCTGTGGGTTTTGGGTGTTGTGTGTGTGTGTGTGTGTGTGTTTGTTTGTGGTTTATGTGTGTGTGTGTATGTGTTGGGGTTGTATGTGTGTGTGTGTGGTGTGGGGTTGTGTGTGTGTGTGTGTGTGGTGGGTGGGTGTTTGTGTTTGTGTGTGTGTGTGTGTGTGTGTGTTTTTGTGTGTGTGTGGGGTTGTGTTTGTGTGTGTATTATATTATTCTATATTTAATTTCTATTTATATTATATATTAGTGTGTTTGGTGTGTGAGGTGTGTGTGTGGTGGTTTTTTGTTGAGTGGTGTGTGTTTGTTTTATATAATGTTTGTTTTTGTGTTATTTGGTGTGTGTGGTGTGTATTTTTTTTCCAAACACTTGCACGTTTCTTTTTCTTCTTATCTTCAGAATTTTCCTTTTTTTCCGGATACGCCGATTTTCCTCTCTTCGTTCTGGGGGCCCTTTTTGTCTCTCCCGCGGCTTCGCGGGAACCCCATTTTTTTCAAGGATGTTTTATATAAATTGTTGTGTGTGGGGTGGGTGTGTGGGTGTGTGTGGGGGGAAACAGACACAACACACAGCACCCCACCAAACACACAACACAACAAATTTTACAACAACCCCCACAACACACATATATATTTATATATATTTTTAATATTTATTTTATTTTTATAAAATATATAATTATATTTTATTAATGGGGTATATTATTATTATAAAATATATATATTTTTATATAATATATAAATATATTTTTTTATAGTATATATATTTATTTATATATTTTATAAAATATATTAATATATTTTATATTATATATTTTTTATAATATTTTATATTTTATATATTTTTTTTTAATTATTTATATTATATATATACATATATATATATGTGTGTGTGTTTGGTGTGTGTGTGTTATATTTATATATTTTATATATATATATTATTATATAAAATTTATATATTTTTATATATATTTTTATATTATTTTATAATATATATTTATATTTATTATATATATTATTTATATAATTATTTTATAAACACACACTTTTTCAAAACCACTTTAAAAAAAGGGAAAACTTTAAAGAATCCCACATCCTATACGCACATTCCCCTTTTGGTCTTTCCCCTTTTAAATATATACCTGACTTGCCAACCCATGAATTCAAGCAAAGCAAATTTTAACCCAAAAAAATACGTTTAAAAGTTAATTTTCAAGAATAACCAACGGGTTCCATCTCTTTCAAATTTCACAAAGAAAAACCACGTCACAGGGACTATGACTACATTATATTCTTATATTTATTTTATTATATTAAAATTTTATTATATTTTATATTTTATATTTTTTATAATATTATTTTATTATATTTATATTATATTTAAATTTTATTTATATTATTTTATTTATTTTATATTAATTCATTAAAATTATATTCTTATATCTATATTCATTAAATCTATATTCTTTATCTTTTTCTTATATCAATATTCATTAATCTTATTTTTATATCTATATTATTTTATCTATATTCTTATTTTATATTCATTAAAATCTATATTCTTATTTCTTATTTTAAATTTTTAATTTTTTTTTAAATTTTTTTTAAAATATTTTTTTTGTTAAAACCTAAAATATTTTTCCCCCCCTTTTCATATTTTTTTTCTTTTTTCAAAATTCCCGCCGGGACCAAATTCTTCAGGAAAATTCCAGCTTTCCTTTGTTTTCCTTTCCCCCAGGGGCTCAAATTTTTTTCCCGAGTTTCTAAAAACCCCCTAAAGGGGATTTTTTGTCGGGAACTAAAAACCGGTTTAGTTGGGGGGTTTAAATTTTCCAGGGAAAAAAATTTTTTCGATATAGGGGGGGGGGGGGGAAAAAGGGGGGGGAGGGGGGATTAAGACGTCGCCAGATTCCAGAAATTGTACATAAAGGGAGGGCATAAATTGAGTCCTTTCTTGGCATTTTTTTTTCAGCGAAGCAAATCGTTTGATTGCAAAATAGGGGGGGGGGGGATTAAGACGTCACTACAATCCAAAAAACTGTACATGAAGGGAGGGCATAATTTGGGTTCTTTCTAGGCATTCTTTTTTTTGAACCCAGCAAATCGTTTGGTTACGAAATAGGGGGGGGGGGGGGTAAGACGTCACCAGAATCCAAAAAATTTTAAGGAGGGAGGGGTTTTTTTGGGTCCTTTCTTGGCATTTGTTTTTTTTCAGCCAAGCAAATCGTTTGATTATAAGAACGAGGTTTGGAAAGTACAAGATTCTACCTATGTATATGCCCAGGAATTGATCCACGTTGCAGAATATCAGAAATTAATATTCACTGTCACCTTACATTCTACAAGTTCCTTGGTCAAAAAAAAAAAAAAAAAAAAAAAAAAAAACATACATACATACACACAAAACATACACATCTATAACCAAAGGAAATGGATTGTTTATAGTATTTCTATCACTATAGTATGTTTAACTCAAACTCCCAAGTATTGAATGCCATATCAAGCCAAAACAACAACAGCAACAACAACAATAAAAGATCCAGGATGCAACAACTGCAACAAAAGAACAATAATCTCAAAACAAAAGGGATAATTTTTCTAAAGGGTGAAAAAAAAAAGATTGAAGAAAAACCCCAAAAGCGGTTTTAACCCAGGGAAAAGGTTTCCCTCAGTATTATTCTTATCATAAAAAAAATTTATGAAACATAGAAAAAGGCGATGAAGGTGGAAAGAAAACTAGGGGATGAAAATACCCCAGTGTATATTTTTATATATAATATATATAAAATTTTATATTTTTAAAATATATATATATATTTTATATATATTTTATTATATTTATTTAAAATTTTTATTTATATATTTATATTTTATATATAAAATTTTTATATTTTATATACATATATTCATATGTTGATTTTATAAAATTTATTTTTGTATATATATATATATATATATATATTTATATATATATTATGTATACATTATATTTATATATTAAAATATATTATATATATTTATATATATAATATATTATTATTATATTTTAAAAATTATAAAATTATATATATTTTTTATTTTATATATATATTACATATATTTCATATGTAGTATATATAAATATATTTATGTATATATTACCTATAATATATATATGTATACATATATATTATATTTATATATTTTATATATATATACTAATAAATATATTATATATTATCTTCTCTCTCTTTCTCTCTCTCTCAGATATGCACTATAAAACTATCTATCTATATATATATGTGTGTGTGTATGTGTGTGTGGGCGTATATACACACACACACACACACACACACACACACACACACACAAACCCCAAAAACACACACACACACATATTATATTTTATATATATATATTTATTTTTTATATTATATATATTTATAATATATTCCATATTAAAAATTATAAATATATTTATTGTATATTATTATATATATTATATTTTATTTATTTATATTTTAAAATTTTAAAATATTTTTATTTATCATTCTCTCTTTTCTCTCTCTCTCAGAATGGGACTATAAATCTATCTATCTTTTTTAAAATTTATTTATTTTGTGTGTGTTGTGGTGTGTGGGGTATTATTTAACCCACACCACAACCACACACACACACACACAAAACACACCACCACACACACACACATAATTTTTAAAATATTAAAATATTTAAAATATATATATTTTTATTTTTTTTATTTTTTATGTGTGTGTTTAAAAATTTTTAAAGGGATATATATTTTAATTTTGTTATATTATATTTTATATTATATATATAATATATATAAATGGGGTGTAAAAATATATGTATATATATACATATGTATATATATTGGTATATATGTATATATAGGGGATATTTATATAAAATATAAAATATTATATATATATTATAATAAAAAATTTTATATAGGGGAAAATTTTAAATTTTTTTTATTTAATTTTTATATAAAATTTTTATTTTTAATTTTTATTTTATATATTTTGGTTTTTTAGATAGTATGTGTATAGTGGGATTTTCTTTTTTTTAGAGAGAGGGGAAGAGAGAGAATGAGATTAAGGAAAGAGAGAGGGAGAAGGATTAAAAAAGAGCAGGAGAAATAGAGAAAGAGAGAGAAGAGAGAGAGAGAGAGAGAGAGATCGAGAATGAGATTAAGAGAAAGAGAGAGAGAGAGATCGAGAATGAGATTAAGAGAAAGAGAGAGAGAAAGAGATTAAGAAAGAGACAGAGAGAAATAGAGAAAGAGAGAGCGAGAGAAAGAGATTAAGAAAGAGACAGAGAGAAGTAGAGAAAGAGAGAGAGAGAGGAAGAGAGAGAATGAGATTAAGAGAAAGAGAGAGAGAGAGAAAGAGATTAAGAAAGAGACAGAGAGAAATAGAGAAAGAGAGAGAGAAAGAGAGAGAGAGAGAGAGAGAGAGAGAGAGAGAGAGAGAGAGAGAGAGAGATCGAGAGAGAGAAAGAGAAAGAGAGAGAGAGAGAGAGAGATCGAGAATGAGATTAAGAGAAAGAGAGAGAGAGAGAGAGAGATCGAGAATGAGATTAAGAGAAAGAGAGAGAGAGAGAGAGAGAGAGAGAGAGAGAGAGAGAGATCGAGAATGAGATTAAGAGAAAGAGAGAGAGAGAGAGAGAGAGAGAGAGAGAGAGAATGAGAATGAGAATGAGAAAGAGAGAGAGAGAGAATGAGAATGAGAATAAGAGAAAGACAGAGAGAGAGAGAGGATGAGAATGAGAATAAGAGAAAGACAGAGAGAGAGAGAGAGAGAGAGAGAGAGAGAGAGAGAGAGAGAGAGAGAGCATAAGAGAGAGAGAGAGCACAAGAGAGAAAGAGAAAGCGAGAAAGAGAAAGAGAGAGAGAGGGGGGGAAAGAGAGAGAGAGAGAGATCGAGAATGAGATTAAGAAAGAGAAAGCGAGAGAGAGAGAGCGAGAGAGAGAGAAAGAGATTAAGAAAGAGACAGAGAGAAATAGAGAAAGAGAGAGATAGAAAGAGAGAGAGATCGAGAATGAGATAGTGGAAGAGAGTAAGAGAGAGAGAGAGAGAGAGAGAGAGAGAGAGAGAGAGAGAGAAAGAGATTAAGAAAGAGACAGAGAGAAATAGAGAAAGAGAGAGAGAGAGATCGAGAATGAGATTAAGAGAAAGAGAGAGAGAGAGATCGAGAATGAGATTAAGAGAAAGAGAGAGAGAGAGAAAGAAAGAAAGAGACAGAGAGAAATAGAGAAAGAGAGAGAGAGAGAGAGAGAGAGAGAGATCGAGAGAGATTAAGAGAAAGAGAGATTAAGAGAAAGAGAGAGAGAGATTAAGAGAAAGATTGAGAGAGATTAAGAGAAAGAGAGAGAGAGAGAGAGAGAGAGAGAGAGAGAGAGAGAGAGAGAGAGAGAGAGAGAGAGAGAGAGAGAGAGAGATCGAGAATGAGAAAGATAGAGAGAGAGAGATCGAGAATGAGAGTGACAGAGTGAGAGAGAGAGAGAGAGAGAGAGAAAGAGAATAAGAAAGAGACAGAGAGAAATAGAGAAAGAGAGAGAGAGAGAGAGAGAGAGAGATCGAGAATGAGATTAAGAGAAAGAGAGAGAGAGAGAGAGAGAGAGAGAGAGATCGAGAATGAGATTAAGAGAAAGAGAGAGAGAGAGATCGAGAATGAGATTAAGAGAAAGAGAGAGAGAGAGATCGAGAATGAGATTAAGAGAAAGAGAGAGAGAGAGAGAGATCGAGAATGAGATTAAGAGAGAGAGAGAGAGAGAGAGAGATTAAGAGAAAGAGAGATAGAGATAGATATTAAGAGAAAGAGATTAAGAGAAAGAGAGAGAGAGAGAGAGAGAGAGAGAGAGATAGAGAATGAGATTAAGAGAAAGAGAGAGAGAGAGAGATCGAGAAAGAGATACTAAGCGAAAGAGAGAGAGAGAGAGAGAGAGAGAGATTAGAAAGGAAAGGAAGCATGGAGTGAAAGATTATTTTGAGGCAATTGCACTTTGAATTTTACATTTGTGCGTGTCTTTATCTTGTAGGTGTACTGTAGGCCTGGATATTATTGTTGCATTGTTGATTCCAGGGACGATATCTTCTGCGATGGTTATTATATACAACCGTCTTTCATAGCTAACCACATTTATATGGCTATACGCCCATATAATGGTACAACCACACATCTATATACATGATGTAACCACACATAGACACACACACGCACATACTTGATATAACCACACGCCTATATACATGATGCACACACACACGCACACACACATACACACACGCACACACACACACATACGTGATATAACCACACACCTATATACATGATGCACACACAGACACACACACACACACATACACATAAGTGATACAACCACACACCTATATACATGATGTAACCACACACACACACACACACACACACATACTTGACGTATAACACCACGTCCACATATGATGACCACCACACTATACATACCATAAAACATATAAATCGTTACTACCCTACATTTGTGATAAGGAGACACTGATTAATCAGAATCTAAAACCATACTCATAATCTTTTTACAAAACTGACAATGTTGTGATAAAAAGATATAAAGGCATAAATTATAGATTATCATTAAAAAAATAAAACATAGGACGCATGATTGGGCAGAAAAACAAGGACTGAAAAATTATTGTAATGAGGCTAGAGGAATATGTTATATTTACGATCACCTAGGCCTAATTTCGAGATTCTTATTTATTGTGAATGTTTGTATATAAAGAGGTTGATAAATAGTTAAGAAAAGTGTCCTCCCATAGTTATTCTAAATCACGCTGGAAAATTAAATATCATTTGCATAAAGTGAGGC
>NW_028234443.1:1791528-1794028 GCF_977035675.1 Penaeus japonicus
AGAGCGAGAGGAGAGAAAGAGAAGAGCAGAGTCGAGAGATAAGAGAGAGGAGAGAGAGAGAGAGTCGTAAGAGAAGAGAGAGAGAGAGAGAGATGAAGAGAGGATGGAGTGCACGAGACGAGATGATCTGGACGAGAGACGAGTCGATGCCTGAGTGAGAGAGCGATCTAGAGAGACGCGCGATGCGGCTAGCTCTCTCTGATCGCCGCTCGCTCTCTCTCGAGTGAGGAGACGGCCTTAAGTGGGTAAGCGCACACCTCCGGCAGTCTCTGTTCAACTCAACCCGTATGCGCTAGTAATATTGCTCCACAACTCACGAGCGCCTAGTGTCCATTTATCACAAGACCAATCACACCTTAATCTTTTCTGCTCCTAGATGCGTTCTCTCGCCCCGTGATCACGCGTTTTATCATTAGATCGAGTTTACGAGAAACTTTCCATCTCCTGTGCTTCATCGTTTGATTAGGTAGAGGAACCATTACAGTCATTTTTTTAGTGTGTATCTTAATCGTGTGTCAAGTAGGGGTATAGGAAGCTATGACTTTTATTTTATTCATTGTGTCTCTTAATCAGGTACTGGGTATATAGTGGGTCCTTATTACAACCTATTAGTGCATCAGTTTCGTTCTAAATCACGTGCTGTAATACAATTCAATTGTAATACTCAACGTATAAATCAACCTCCGCGATAAGCGAATACCAAGTGTCTTTATTTCAATAATGTCGCCCTTAATCATGTAATGGGTATATAGAGACTGGGTATAGAACGGGACCTATAATAGAATGACCTTAAAGTTTCATCAGTGCTGTATGCTCGCAACCCTTAAGGCTCGCGTTTACTCTCTAAATCAAAAAAATATATAAATAAAACAAAGACAAAAAAACAATTAAAAATAAAAAAATAAAAAAAAATAAAATAAAATAAAAAAATATATGATCTAAATAAATTTATAAAATATTAATAAAAAATAAAAAAAATGAAATAAATTAATAAGAATATAAGAAATAACCTAAATAATAATTCAGATAATTAACCTAAATAAAAAAAATAGTAATGCAAAATAAAAAAAGATTATAAAAAACACATATAAGAGAGAGATAGATGTGAGAGTACAACTTATTAGATCATCAATATTGATACTTCAGTTACACCAATATATTTAATTAAATTTGATTGTTGGGTCGTTGGGAGTCCTCAGTCGGAAAGTACAAGAATAATATCAATGACCGATCTACCTCTTACAAGACCTCACCGTGGTAACAGTCTGTGACCTCGAGTCTGTACCGGCGGTTCTATTTCAGTAACATTGACAGGAGCTACTTTGGAATGATTGACAGTGGCAGCTTCGGTAATGCTTCAACACTCTACGATGTTCAGATCCCTTCAAGTGAGCGAAGAAACGACCGGTCTGTCACTCCACAGGTCATTCAGTTCAGCAGAACTACTTCAGATGTTATGTTCATAGTAACCTTCGCAGACTGGACAGACTTGCTCACAGTTTCTCTTTAAAACACGCTGAGGCCATTCGATATATTGATTTCCGTAGCACGCATTGAAGGCTTGTCTTTTAGCCATTATACAGTTGGCAGTATTAGTAACGTCAGGTTTATTTCAAGTCACTCGCCTAGGTCTACTTCCGGTGACATGGTAGGCCTAGGGATTCTGGTTTTGGCAATACTTGTGGGAGTCACTGCTGGTAAGGGCACCTGGTTCTATTTTTAGTCTCCGTGTATCCACTGCTACTAAGACTTCTGTTTCTGCCTTTTTATGATATGCTCCCTCCTCTTTTTGCAGCCAGCGAGAGAGAGAGAGAGAGAGAGAATGAGGCGCAAATTATCACGCGATCCTCTCAGGAAGAATTTTTTACGTGTTGCTTCATTTGAAATGGGTGTGTGTGTGTGTGGGGGACCTTTCGTCACAGACAGCGTTCGAGTTTTATCTAAATTCCTATTATCAAATCTTCCATTCGGACAGTCTTAGGAACTTGGTATTATATATATATATAGAGAGAGAGATATACATAGATATTACGGCGAGGAAATATGGATACATATTCCAAACGATTAATAATCGGAGGCCAGTGGTATCCCCACGGACGGCGTAGCTACAGTGCTGAGTCACCGTATGAGGCGATGGTGGTAGAGGTGGTGGTAGAGGTGGTGGTGGTAGAGGTGGTGGTGAGCGCGTGTGACTCCTCCGCTCGCTTTCCCGCAGACTCAATCGCTATCTGCCTCATACCCCTTGCTGTGTGCTAAGTAAAGTCATGCCTGCGCGCCGCGAAATCGCGCTCACCCTCGGCTGCTCTCTTATAGCCCGCCGCAGGCCCCGCACCGCCCGTCCGCCCATTCGCCCGCCCGCCCGCCCGCTTGCCTTGACGACGCCGATTCTCGTGCAGAGAGGGTGAGTCAGTGAGTCAGTCAGTGAGTCAGTCAGTGAGTCACGGAGGGTTTAGTATTGTCATGATGTTAGGGAGATACTCTTCCTTCTTCTTTTTCTTCC
>NW_028234443.1:1804028-1821528 GCF_977035675.1 Penaeus japonicus
CAGCGAAACAGCTGAGTACCCGGGCTTAGTGTGTCACAATGTAGGTTACACATATCGATCCCCGACTCGGCATAAAGGTCAGAATGGCAGGAAGTATCACAAGATTCCTTTGTGCCGACTCGACACTGTCTTGCGGCTTCTCACCATGGAATGAAAAGGATTGCACCTCGCCGTAACTTTACTGCATTACGTTAACACTTCGTTGCACACTTCAATCGATTCCTCTCGCCACTACATGGTGTCTCGCATCCGTATTTCCGTTCGTGACTGTCACGGGACTTAACCGATGCCCTTGTGTTACGTAATCCCCGCTTGTTCGGATCTCGCTAACAGATTTACGATCTCGCGGGAACCTCAACTGTACTTGCCACTTTATCCCAATTAATCGTTGATGTAGCACTGTGCTGTATCTCACCGTCATAGTATTCGTATGATCAACTAAATCCACTTTTGACTATCCTTTAGGTAATTCTGAATCAGAGTCTTGTTATTATTATAATTATTTATTGTTATTATTATTATTATTATATCGCTATTCGTCGCTAATGACCTTGTGACATGTAATATGCCAACGATCTGCTTATATATTTGTTTGTTTATTTGTTTATGTGTGTTTTAAAAAGGACCCTACCACAAGTGCTCTTTCGAATAACTCATTGCCGACTAATTAGCCCTCATCAGTACTATGTTGCAATTCATTGCTATCCCATTGCTCTCAACCTGCATCTTTGCCCCAAATCGAGCGACCTCCTTTTCTTAAAGACCATCTCAACTTCGATGTCTTTACCGAAGTCATCTAGACATCATAACACCCCATACATCGTAATCATCTGATTGTAGTAATGAAGTAGATTAAAGACAGGTATAAGCAGCCTTTTTTTATGATGTAATGACTACCTACCAGCATTATAATATCATTTATCACCTAAAATCTTTCCCCACTTGTTTCCAACTAATTAAATTTGTGTTATAAAGTCTCAGTCAATCTGTTTCCATTTTAGAAGACTAAAGTGTTTGTAAGAATAACCATTGTAACTTATGGATTAAAGTACTTGAATTTGAATTTGAATACTGAAATTAACCGGAAAATAACAACTGATTCAGCATCTGTCGGTTCCTTTATAGATACGTTCCCTGGAATCTACACGAACCCCGCCAAGGACATTATGACTTCGGCGACACTCAGGACTCCATGTCTCCCTTCCTTAACCTGCCGCTCTTCCTGGAGGAGGCCCGAAGGCAGGACCTGTTGGTGATAGTGCGCCCTGGCCCTTACATTTGCGCCGAGTGGGACTTCGGGGGACTGCCGAGGTCAGTGTTTCTTGTGGGAGGCGTGAGAGGTTGAGTGGGTGCCTCTTATTACGACCAGAAGTATTGTCTTTTAGGCCAGTGGTTCTGAACCTTCATACCTCTTATTACGACCAGAAGTACTGTCTTTAGGCCAGTGGTTCTGAACCTCCATACCTCTTATTACGACCAGAAGTACTGTCTTTAGGCCAGTGGTTCTGAACCCTCATACCTCATATTACGACCAGAAGTATTGTCTTTAGGCCAGTGGTTCTGAACCCTCATACGGTGACGCCTCCTTTAGTTGTTGGTCCTTGCCAGCTTCAACCGAAGGCTTATTTATATCTCACAAATCCCACGCAAATCGTAAACAAAATAAATAAAAATAAACCTTATTATTGACATGTTTATCGAGCAAAGAAATCTGTATTGTGTAAGTAACACTAAAAAAATAGCACATATTGTGAAATTGTTTTTGTCATATATATATATATATATATATATATATATATATATATATATATATATATATATATATACATATATATATATATTATATATATATATATATATATATATATTTATATATATGGATATATATAGATATATATATATATATATATATGTATATATAGTATATATATATATATATATATATATATATATATATATATATATATATATATATATATATATAGTATATGTATATGTATAAGTATATGTGTGTTGTGTGTGTGTGTGGTGTGTGTGTGTGTGTGTGTGTGTGTGTGTTGTATGTATATGTATATATATATATAATATATATATATATATATATATATATATATATATATATATATGTGTGTGTGTGTGTGTGTGTGGTGTGTGTGTGTGTGTGTGTGTGTGTGTGTATACATTATATATACATCTATATATATATATATATATATATATATATATATATATATGTATATATATATATATATATATATATATATATATATATGTATATATATATAATATAATATAATGTATATATGTATATATACATATATATACATATATATATATATATATATATATATGTATATACATATATAAATATATACATATATATATACATATACATATATATACATACACACACACACACACAAACACACAAAACACGTGCGTGTTAGCAAACCAGAGGCCGAACATCGACCCGCTCAAAGGCCAGCTATTGATCTGACAATCGATCTGTTTCTGCGCGTGCAGTTGGTTGCTCCGCTCGCCCCACCTGCAGGTTCGCACGAGCCACCCTGCCTTCCTTGCCGCCGCCTCCCGCTTCCTGAAGGAGACGCTGTGCAGGATACAGGACCTGACCGTCAGCCGGAAAGGCCCTCTCATCGCCCTGCAGGTTCGGATGTGTGTTTGTGTTTGTGTTTGTTTGTGTTTGTGGGTGTTTGTGTGTCTGTGTTTGTGTGTGTGTCTTTGTGTGTCTGTGTTTGTGCGTGTGTCTTTGTGTGTCTGTGTTTGTGTGTGTGTCTGTGTGTGAGTGTGTTTGTCTGTGTTTGTGTGTCTGTGTGTGTGTGTATGTGTTTGTGTGTGTCTGTGTTTGTGTGTGTTTGTTTGTGTGTGTGTGTGTTTGTTTATGTGTGTGTGTTTGAGTGTGTGTGTGTGTCTGTGTTTGTGTGTGTGTGTCTTTGTCTGTGTGTGTTTGTCTGTGTTTGTGTGTGTGTCTGTGTGTGTGTGTGTTTGTTTGTTTGTGTGTGTGTGTGTTTGTTTATGTGTGTGTGTTTGAGTGTGTGTGTGTGTCTGTGTTTGTGTGTGTGTGTCTTTGTCTGTGTGTGTGTGTGTGTCTGTGTATGTGTGTGTGTGTATACAAGAGAAAACGAGAGTAACAGAGACACGGAGAGAGAAAGAGCAAAGGAAAAAAAAGTATCATATAGAAACCCTCTGTCCCTCATCGGGCAGAAATAATAACGATGACCTTAATAATGTCTACCAGAGCGACACATGCCTATATCCATACACATTATTATTATTATTTATTTTTTTATTATTATTATTATTATTATTGTTTTTTTTTACACACTTTTTTTTTAATCAACAGGTAGAAAATGAATACGGCGCCTTTGGTTACGGCGACCTACCGAGAGACAGCAAATACTTGGACTCAATTTACGAGGTCATGAGGTCAATAATTCCCGAAGAAGAGGTCATGTACTTTACTTCTGACTCTCCTTCGTACACTGGTGACCTCGGAGCCATTAAAGGAGGTAAGGGAGGAATGGGGGAGAAGGAGGGAAAGGGGAAGGGATGTCTTTGTTTTGTTTATTTATTAGATGGAAATGTCTTTGCTTTGTTTATTTATTACATGGAAATGTCTTTGCTTTGTTTATTTATTAGATGGAAATGTCTTTGCTTTGTTTATTTATTACATGGAAATGTCTTTGCTTTATTTATTTATTACATGGAAATGTCTTTGCTTTGTTTATTTATTACATGGAAATGTCTTTGCTTTGTTTATTTATTACATGGAAATGTCTTTGCTTTGTTTATTTATTACATGGAAATGTCTTTGCTTTGTTTATTTATTACATGGAAATGTCTTTGCTTTGTTTATTTATTACATGGAAATGTCTTTGCTTTATTTATTTATTACATGGAAATGTCTTTGCTTTGTTTATTTATTACATGGAAATGTCTTTGCTTTGTTTATTTATTACATGGAAATGTCTTTGCTTTGTTTATTTATTACATGGAAATGTCTTTGCTTTGTTTATTTATTACATGGAAATGTTTTTGTTTATTTATTTATTACATGGAAATGTCTTTGCTTTGTTTATTTATTACATGGAAATGTCTTTGCTTTGTTTATTTATTACATGGAAATGTCTTTGCTTTGTTTATTTATTACATGGAAATGTCTTTGCTTTATTTATTTATTACATGGAAATGTTTTTGCTTTGTTTATTTATTACATGGAAATGTCTTTGCTTTGTTTATTTATTACATGGAAATGTCTTTGCTTTGTTTATTTATTACATGGAAATGTCTTTGCTTTGTTTATTTATTACATGGAAATGTCTTTGCTTTGTTTATTTATTACATGGAAATGGCTTTGCTTTGTTTATTTATTACATGGAAATGTTTTTGCTTTATTTATTTATTACATGGAAATGTCTTTGCTTTATTTATTTATTACATGGAAATGTTTTTGCTTTATTTATTTATTACATGGAAATGTCTTTGCTTTATTTATTTATTTATTACATGGATAAGTGGAGGAGGGGAAAGCTGGACAGGGGGTCGTGTCAAAGTAGTGACATGTGCGAAAAGAGAGAGAGAAAGATGGACAGGGAGTAGAGAGTAAGAGAGAGAGAAAAGGGAGAACGTTTGTATTAAGATGTGAGTAGATAGTGAGTGTATGATATATGTATATGTATTGTGTATATATAATATATATATATATATATCCACACCATAACATATATTATAGAGACACAGACACAGAGAGGAGGGTGAGAGACGAGATTTGAGAGAGAGAAAGACAGACCACACAGAGAGGAGTCGGAGATAGAGAGGCGCGAGGAGAGAGGAGAGTGGTGAGAGAGAAGAGACACGAGAGAGAGATATGTATAGATGTGTATATATAAATAACACACAAAACAAACCACACGCACACAGATATATGTATATATATATATATATATATATATATATATATATATATATTTATATATATATATATATATACATATACATATACACATACACATATACACATATGAGTGTGTGTATATGACAGCTCATAAGATCCCTTTGGGAACCGAGAACGGAAGGCTATTTGGAAAGTCCTTTTTATCCCCCCCCACCCCCCCACCCCGAGTCGCTACAACCCTTCTCGTAATCAAAAGCTATTCAGAGTGACTCAGAAATGTCCCTCTGTCACTTTCGACCAATCGGAGGTCTTGCACGACATGGAGAAGAGGAAGAAAGAAAGAAGAGAAAGAAGGAGAAGGAATGAGGTAAGAAGATGGAATGGGAAGAACTAGAAGAAGGAGAAGGAATGAGGTAAAAAGATGGAATGGGGAAGAACTAGAAGAAGGAGAAAAAATGAATGACGGAGGAGAAAAAGAAAAGAGAAAACAGAAAAGAAAGAAAAAAGGAGATGGAATATGGAATAGGGAAAGGAAAACGAAAAAGAGTAAGTTGTAGAAGGAAAAAAAAGAAGAAGTTGAAGAATGAAAAGAAAAAATATTATCAAGAAGGAGAAAAGGTAAAAAAAAAAAAAAAAAAAAAAAAAAAAAAAAGAAGAAGAAAAAAACAAAACAAAAAGAAGATCAAGAAGGAGAAAAGATAAAAAAAAAAAAAAAAAACGAGAAAAAAAAAAAGGAAAACACGAACACCAACTAAGAGCACGAGTGACAAGTGAGCGAGCAAGCGAGCAAACGAGCGAGCGAGTTGGCACGGCCTTTGAACTCTTGCTGTGTGGGAGGTGACTGGGACTCGTAGAGGAAACCTTATAATTAGGGATTTTGCCTTGTGTGCCGAGATGGGCGCGCTGAGGTCACTCCAGCCGCCCACGATTTACAAGTGGTAGGTTTCGATGACGTCTCACCTACCTTCCTTCCTCCCCCCCCCCCACACCACTCCCCTATTCTTCCCTATTCTTCCCCCACTCCCCTGTGTTCGTGTTTATTTATTTATTTATTTATTTATTTTATTTATTTTTTTTTTTTGCTGGAGGAGGAGGGTATGGTTTATCTAGGAGGTATGTATTGTATATATATTTTATGTCTGTGTTTGTGGGGACATACATATATATATATATATATATATATATATATATATATATATATAATCATAATATATTGTCCCCTGTGTTCGGGTGTATTTATAATTTATTTTATGTTTTATTTTCTTTTTTTTTTTTTGGAGGAGGAGGGATAGGGTAGGGTTTATCCTGGTCGGGTGTGTCTTTGTAGATATATTGTATGTCTGTGTTTGTGGGGTATATATATATATTAGATATAATATGATTATTTTATATTTCAGATTTTTTTATATTAATACGCACGCACACACACACACACACACACACACACACACACGAACATATATATATATATGTGTGTGTGTGTGTGTGTACGTGCATGTGTGTGCGTCTGTATGTCAAATACCCGAGTCCATAGCGCCACAAAGTCCGTAGAGCTACGATATAGAGAAGGACGTAATTCCCCCACTTAAGTGTCCAGGAACTGTCCCTTTCAAGTGTGACTGTTAATCGCTCTATATACAGTAATAAGATTTATTCATTTCTAAGGTTGAAATAAATGGTCCGACATTTCTTTTAATTAAGTGAGGAGAAAAGACGGCAGATCTGTTTTTTTTTTTTTTTTTTTTTTTTTTTTTTTTTTTTTTTTTTTTTTTTTAATGAATATACATATAGGAAGCTCTCGATTGCATGCAAATTTAGATCATAATAAGGACTAATACAAAGGTTATTGTTCCCTAAATTTTCAAAAAAAGTTTGCAACCGGAAGTAATTTTTTATTATATTCATAATGATCATTATTAACAACCATTGAATCTGATTGAGTTAGTTAGGTTGGAGTTGAAATGTTTTGACTAAACAGAATACCTAAGGGTGGCAGTTGAGCTTCTAGAATTTCATTATTAAACGATCAGCAAATGACCCTATAGGTTAATGAGATGCCTAAACCATTTGCTTAAAAACTATCTTAATTAATTAATTATCTTAATTGTATGCTTAAAAAAAATATCCTTTAAGCAATACAGTAATTCACCGCAATTAGTAAACACGACGAGATGATTCCAAATTTTGGTAGAGTGTTCTATATCGAATCTTAGAATATTCCTTACTGCTTGATAATTTTCCACCAAGTCTTTCGCAGAATTACACCCATGGGCGGGCCTAGGGAGGGCCTAGGGAGGGCGTAGGTCGTGGGACTTTCGAAAAAGGGAATTGATTGATGGGGGTGGGGTGGGGACAGGGGGGGGGGCAGGTGTCTCTAGCGCGTCACCGGAATTTTGACACACACACACACACACACACACACACACACACACACACACACACACTCACACTCACACTCACACTCACACTCACACTCACACACACACACACATACTGTATATATATATTTATATATGTATTTCAATCTATCTTTTGGTAATATGAATGAATCCATCAGTTATTCTGAAAGCTGTAGTACTTATGTGATTGTGTAAGTATTTCAATTATGACTATTATGCATTTAAACTGTGTTCTTCAGGTTAACTTTTTCTTCACTTGTTCATATCTGTTAACCGCCTATAGCTGCAGCCTCAGCCTCCAAATATATATATAAGTTTATATATATATATATATTTGTATATATATTATATATATATTTATATATATATAATATATATATATATATATATATAATATATATATATTTTTTTTTTTTTTTTTTTTTTTTTTTTTTTGTTTTTTCCCCCTTCGAAGGTCACTCATTCTGTTGCGATAAGTAAGTAAGGTCATCTAGTATCGAAAACACGGCTATGTTTGTTTATGTAGGTCAGCCGGGGAAACCGTTAAGTAAGTAAACTGAACCGAGGGAGTCTAACATAATCTGAAAACATATCCGCATATCTTTTCCCAGTGCTTCAGACGGCGAATACGCAGACATCGGTGTCAGAAGAGTTCAAAGAGTTGAGACAATTGCAGCCTAATCAGCCGTTGGTGGTGATGGAGTTCTGGACTGGATGGTTTGATCACTGGATGGAACCGCACAGAAACCGTTGGCCCGAGAAAGGTTTGAAATGAGTTTGAAATTTCGGTTGTTGAAACGTTTACAGTTTACAGTCAGAGAGCTGTTTGTAATTTCTGGGAAATCCTTTAATAAGGATGATTGTTATAAAAGAAAAGAGAGAGAGGGACAAAAACGCATAATATCCCTTTTCATCCACTTTCAAAATGAAAAATGTAATTGATATAAGGTAAAAATCACACTCAAAAACCGTTGCAAGAAATTTGGTCCCATTTATGATTATGAATATTCCTATTATCATCATTATAATCATTATTATTATTGCAACAATGACAACTACAGCTACTACTACTAATATTACTGATACTACACCTGCTCCTGCTCCTGCTCCTGCTATTTACTTACCTTTCACTGTTCTGTTGACTTCTAGAGTTCTCGAAAGCCCTCCAAGAAATCCTGATGGCAGGAGCGTCCTTCAACTTCTACATGTTCTGCGGAGGAACCAACTTCGGTTTCTTAGCAGGAGCGAACGTGCAGAAGGAGTGGCCTTTCTACGCGCCAGACGTCACCAGTTATGGTATTTAGTTGATGTTATTATTATTTTTTGAACTGGTGATGTGCAGCCATATACATACACGCAGGGGCTCATATACACACGCGAGCGTACGCACACGCACACGCGCATGCACACGCACACGCACATGCACACGCACACGCACACGCGCATGCACACGCACACGCACACGCACACGCACACGCACACGCACACGCACACGCACACGCACACGCACACGCACACGCACACACACACGCGCACACACACACACACACACAAACACACACACACACACACATAAACAAACAAACAAACACACAAACACAAACAAACAATAATTAACAGAATATTAAATAAAAAAGATAAGTCACACCTTATTTCCCCATTTTCTGTATCCAAAGATAACAGACAGAAAACGGTCTTTTAAGGGAAACTACAACATTTTCAGATTATGACTGCCTCTTAACGGAGAACGGAGACTATACCCCAAAGTACATGATCGCAAAACAGCTGATCAGTCTACATAGTTCTCATATGAATCTGGTTACTCCTGATCCGCCTGAACCGACGCCAATGATAGGATACGGGGATATAGTATTGAATAAGATCCTTAACCTCAACGAACTTATAGGACAGGTCTGTGATCGACAGTTTTTTATGTAATTCATCCATCATTTTCATGTATGATTACATCATTTAATTATAATTAGGGTATAATTTTTTACGGCGTACGATTTTTTTAAAAAAGACTTTATCCATGTGGGTCGGATTTAAAGCTATAATATAGCTATAATATAACTAAACTACCTACGGAAAAACAAAATATGAGCCAAAATAGCCTGGTTGAGTCCAGAAGGGGAAAAAAGTAGTCTTCAGTAGATTATTAAACTACTTCATAAATAATAAATGAATAAACTACTAAATCTTGCATTTTAAGAAACTCAAGGACCTTATGTACGTATACTAACAGTAAAAATAATGTATATTACATATCCATTATTGTAGAAACTCCCTAAACCTTGTTCTCAACCGTAAAACTTTTCCAGTGTTTATACCCCATACTACCGGAAAATTAAAAAAATAAATAAATAAATAAATAAAATAACGTAACACTTTACTTCCGGGTTACAACAAATACACTCTTGTCATTTTCGAATTCAACAGAACTAAAGGTCTTTTTAACTATACTTTCACAGTTACCACACATCAAGAGTCCGAATGTAATGGCAATGGAAGACCTCGACATTAATGACGGCAATGGGCAGTCTTATGGATACACACTGTACCGGACGCGCATTAATGTACCCAAAGAAGGAGCCACTATCACCATCAGAGGTCACGTGAGGGATCTGGCTCTCCTTCTTGTCGATTTGAAACTTGTCTCAACCTGTATCTATGAACCACGTGATCTCGACTCCTTTGGCTCATGGGTTAAAAGGTATCAAGAAAGTATCTCTTGAAGTTATTCCGGTTTAAGTCAGTCTTGGTCAGTGAATTTTAAAGGGATTTCCATCATAACCCATTTCGTAGTTGGTGTTTGCTTTTCCCCTTAAATAAATTGTTCTAATATCTTCTAGAATTAAAAGTAAGAACGAGAAGAAAAATTGTGGTTTTAGTTTTTTTTTTTATTGAGTAAAGGATTCTGTACAAATAATACATATATATCGCAATTAAGAGAATTCTTTGAGTTGGAAAAAATCATATTTTTTTCCCTTCAGGTTCAAAATCCCTTTTCCTTGTCTCTTATCCTTAGTTTGAGAACTGCAGGTATGATAAAACCCCAAAACACTCGTTCATTCACACTTAGTCTGTAACAGTTCTTTTTCCATTCCAGAAACTCCACCTTTGAACTCTCGAGCGAATATAGTGGCACGCACACGCTAGATATTTTAGTGGAGAACTTGGGTCGCGTCAACTATGGCAAACCTCACGACTTTACAGTGAAAAAGGGACTAAGCGAAGGCCCGGTGTTACTCGGGAATGAGGAGCTCCAAGACTGGCTCATCTATCCCATAGAATTCAAAAGTGAAGACGTAGAGAGGTATTTCGGATGAATAATTTACCTGTATTCTTTCCACGCTACTTTAGGTTAGCCACTCGAGCGAATCCTTTACTCCTCTACCTCCTCCTCCAGCTACTTCCTTCCGCTTTATCCTCTGCAATCTTATCCTATCATCGAAATGATAATTGGTGCAATTTGTAACTAATGATTTTTTTTTTTTTTTTTTTTTTTATAACACGTCACTTGGGTGTTTTTGTGGGTGGTAAGAAGTTTCTTGTTCCTCAGGCTGTTGGGCTGGAGATCCTATGTCAATGAAGAAATTATAGGACCGGCATTGCTTCAGGGGGAGCTGGAGGTTTTAGGTGAGCCTCAGGACACCTTCCTGGACGCATGCGGGTGGGGAAAGGGCGCCGTGTTTGTCAACGGCTTCAATCTAGGCAGGTTTTGGTCTGCTGGCCCACAAAGAACCCTGTACGTCCCTGGTCCTCTTCTTAAGGAAGGTCTGAACAAGGTAAGCTTGTAAGCAAGTCCATTGGAAATCAAAGTATGGATGTGTTTAGCGAAATACCCCGCAATATATTACACATCTTAACCCTTATGGCCGATTACAGCCCTCATTATCAGTCAAGGCCATCATATTCAGTCTTACTGATCTTACACCTTCCTCCAGGTGACTGTGTGGTCGCAGTACGGGGGCAAAGGAGTGGTCATGTCTAAGACCTGCCATGACCTAGGTCCCAACAACCCCTCGAGTGTGACCCCAGGAAGCGGCGGTCCACTCATCAACATCTGCAAAACTTTACAATAAACATTTCATCTGTAGCCTTAGGCACATTTTTCTACTTTGTGATATGGGTTCTGTCGTAGGAGAATATTAAATATCTTTAATAGAGTCTATCTAGGCAAAGCTAACAGTTTCCGTCTGGAAATAATTTCAGGACACGAGGCTACGTTACATTCCATTTTTCTTTTTCTTTTTTTTTCTTTACGTTTAATGACAGTGTTAATCTAGACAATGCAGATGATGTAAAATACAATGCTTGTAGGAACGAAGTCATACTGCGAAAATTCAACATCAGTTATTTGCCAAGATTTGCAGAAAACATGATTATATGGTAATCTTGGTATAGCTGTTGAATGTTGATACCAAACTCTATTTCTTTTGTTGAGACGAAGGTCTGCTTGAGTGCTTGGTGATTGTACCTCTAATGCAACATTGCCGAATCGTTGTTTTTCAAAGACTAAAAGTTATGAAGAGTTATGTGGACTTACAGTTTTACGTGGAATATTTTAGGATCATATCGGCTTGTGATTATTGTTTTTATTCTCTGTGGGTCATGGTGTCTGGCTTTTGCAATAGGATTTATGAAAAAAAAACTACACTACCCTGTGGATCTTTCTGCTTCATATCATTGCCAAAGCTAGTATATATAAGGCTCTTTTCTATTCTTCAGTGGCTCAAAACTAACATTTATTTTCTTAAGTTTCTCTTTCATAATGCTGTGCCAACAACCAATTCATCAAATGTTATATTTTGTAAAGTATAATAAAAATCATAATTCTAGACTTTGTGCTATTTTCTTACACTACAGAAAAAATATGGTTATCCACGATATTTGTATTTTTTCTGCTATTTCTTTTGAAAACAGATGTTATCTTTTATTGTACAACTTACGGAATGAATGAATTAGACTGTGTTTCGTAAACTCTTTCAGGTCAATATCCATCCACTTCTTTTTTTTATTAATTTTGTTCACACACACACACACACACACACATGTGTACATGTATATATATATATATATATATATATATATATATATATATATATATATATATATATATATACACAGATACATAAATACACACACACACATGTGTATATATATATATATATATATATATATATATATATATATATATATATATATATATATATATAAAGAGAGAGAGAGAAAGAAAGAGAGATAATAATAAAAACTGCTGCAAGAACTGACTACATGGAGTGTGGGCAGTGTCACAAATAATTACCAGTGTCCATGAAAACTATTTGTCCTGTGGTAACCGGATGAGGAATCTTTTAAACCCCTTTGTAATTCCAAGTGTTGGAACTTCCTGGATCCTTCCTTAGGCCAGTTTAGTTGACCTGGAATTGGTCGGCTTTCAGGAAAGGGGGAAGATCTGAAGCAAAATTCAAAGTTCAGAGATTTATATGGCAATTTCCACAGTATCTGAAGCGAACAGTGTAAAAAAAAAAAAAAAAAAAAAAAAAAAAGTCACAGCCGGTTAACAGATCATCTTAGGAATCTCTTCTAGTGAGATTTGTAGCATATATTCACAAAGACCGATTTTTTAAAGTAAAATTGATGTAAATATAACGCAATTCATTTCATCAACAATGTTTAACCTTTTGCAAGTGTTCCCACCGTCGAATATCTATAATTCAAGTACTTCATAAAAAATACACACAATAGTTTTTACAAAGATTTTTGATAAACATAAGTAAAACGGAATGAAAAGAACTTATCAAATCTCGTAGAACTGAAACCTGAAGACAAAAAGTGATTCTTTTCCCATAACCTAATTTAGTCTCGAGTTGAAAGTCCATGAACTTATTCAATCGGAAACAGAGAAAGGAACGAAAATAAAGGATAGGGATAAGGGGTATTTCATGGTAACAGATTACCAAAACAAGTGTTTTAAGCAAATTCCTATACTGAGAAAGTACCGACAACTAAAAAAATCGACGCCATTTTGACTCAACACGTGGCCAGTATATTTGTCCCGGTTTGTTGACACTCACTTGGAGTGCTCATTCTAAAGCCATTTCTTAGGCTGCTACGTTCATCCTAGTCTCTTTCGAAAGCTAAACTCTTTCACTCTAGCATAAGACAAGAAAAAGCAAGAACAAGCCAAGCAATTGGTAATAAAAGCGGGATGAACGAACATAAGTAACACAACGTCACCCCATCGGCTTACTTTTCCCTCGTTTTCCGTAGCCAACATTAACCTTGATCTCCTTTAAAAGCTAAGCTGTTGCATTTAAACAAATGTCAAGCTAAAGCAAGAATAAGCTTAGTAATCAGTATTAAAACGGCGCAGTGCGGCACAGAAAGAACAGCGCTCACTTTCATTTGAAATTCACCCTTACTTTTTTACTTCTTTCCTGTGAATTTGTTGTTGCAAATCTATAGTACTTCCTGTGAATGTTATAGAAATAAATAGAAGACAACACATAAAATGGAAATGGAATGTTTGCATAAATGTTAAGAAGGTTTATCAGTACATGCAACACTATTTAAAAGAAATTATTAATTAACTATGGTCACCCATATTTTTTTCTTTCAAGATTCGCCGGAAAGTCTTAAAACAGCTTAAAGCACCCTTTCTGTCCTATAATTGTATCTATAACCACAAAAACATCCACTTTTACACTCTATAATCAAGCATTTAAGCGAGGGAACTTAGAGAAGACATGACATATGCTGATTTTTTTTTTCTAAAGTCGAGTTAATTAGTTCATTAGTAACAATGATTGATCATATCAGAAATGGTAATAAAATCCAGAGTATGTGTTAGATTTGAAGAAAATGTGCGAATTTCTGAATAACTGAATAACTAGAAGTACATATTTCATACACTGACTAAATGCAAATATCTTAAAACAAAATACCCTAAAAAATGACCAATTTTCCATCAAATATAAAACAAAAGAACTCGTCAATATAAAAACATTCCAACCAGTGACTAAATGCAATAAACTTTGTGTCCTTTTATATTTCCCAGGATCTATTTTCCTTATAAATAAACTACCCCTAAAAATTGTCCATTTTCTATTAACGTAAACACTGGGATGGAGTTATGGAGTCCTACTTGTGATAATAAACTGTAAGAGTTTAGAGAGGATCTTGGTAGATAGGAGACTAGCATTCACCTAACCAATAAACTGAACTTGTTCTAGAGATATTAAGAATCAAGTTAGGTTAAGGCCGGACCACAAGGGAGAGAATTCAAGTTAGAAACTCTACGGATCGTTGCCCTTTTCCAACTCTTCGGTCAAAATAAGTGGACACGAATTCTAAGTTGACAGAAATGAATTGTTTTGTCTGCTCCCTTATAAAAAAGAAAGAAAGAAAAAAAATTGAGAGCAAAACAGAGAAGTATTGAGGTGTGTGTGTGTCCATTCTTGAAGATATTTATAAATTAAAAATCTGGACCAGGTATCTCACTTAATTAAAGAAGCTCCATGAGAAATCAAATATCTTTGCAATTAGAATAATAATACTTAATAATATTATTTCACATATCCAACTGCGCAAATTTAGTATAACTGGCAACGTATGTGTAATTTAAGGTTAAATTCTCAGTAAGCTTAAGACTTACGGGCTTACAATCTCTCAAAGATGTTTGTGTAACATATTTTGTCCGTTTGACTGCGCCCTTGGTTGATGTCTGCAATGGTGCCCCTTTTTCTGGGTATTGCCAAAAGCCATTAACATATATAGTGGAAATATATACCGAATTCTTAGACCAAACACTAACACTTCGGTTCTCCATAGACGAAGGTTGAGTGTAGTGAGAGAGAAGCCTATCATACATTTTTATTAATCATTTAAATAAAGTGGGAATGACAAAATTCATATAACTTGTTTCATTAGTCGGATACTGTTAAACGCTTTAACATAAAAAGGCTTTAGTCTCTATTTACATTCAGAATGATCTTAATGCTGTACTTATATTTTACTAACACTCCATAGGTTCACACAGCTATTCCACCAATGGTATTATATACGGCTGTTAAAATAATAAAACTGTTAAAATAATGCATGACTCAATCATTGCCTGATTTGTCACCTAGATAGCTGATATCACAACATCTCTATTGGTATCCTTTGACCTAGCTTGAAAGTATCATATTTGTCTCCTCTATGACCTCTCTGTAGGTGTCCTTTGACCTAGCTTGAAAGTATCATATTTGTCTCCTCTATGACCTCTCTGTAGGTGTCCTTTGACCTAGCTTGAAAGTGTCACATTTGTCTCCTCTATGACCTCTCTATAGGTGTCCTTTGACCTAGCTTGAAAGTATCATATTTGTCTCCTCTATGACCTCTCTATAGGTGTCCTTTGACCTAGCTTGAAAGTATCATATTTGTCTCCTCTATGACCTCTCTATAGGTGTCCTTTGACCTAGCTTGAAAGTGTCATATTTGTCTCCTCTATGACCTCTCTATAGGTGTCCTTTGACCTAGCTTGAAAGTATCATATTTGTCTCCTCTATGACCTTTCTATAGGTGTCCTTTGACCTAGCTTGAAAGTATCATATTTGCCTCCTCTATGACCTTTCTATAGGTGTCCTTTGACCTAGCTTGAAGGTATCATATTTTTCTCCTCTATGACCTCTCTACAGGTGTCCTTTGACCTAGATTGAAAGTGTCATATTTGTCTCCTTTACCTGCTACGAATACTGACCTTTCATGTCTTACTCGTATGTCTAATTTATCCCTCTTGCCTTGCCTCAGTGTCTTTATTCTTCGCCTGGTATTCTTACCCCCAATGTGCTAATTTTATCTCAGGTAGACCATGGGCCTATTGTCCTCCCCCCTTACACCTTCACCCCCACCCCCACACCCATCCCCACCCCTCGACCTCCTTACGATGTGCCTGTCCTTATCCAAAGCTCCCTCCTTCATCCTCAGTTCTCAGGTCTCATGAGTTAAATTAATTCGACTGATCAACAGTTTTACACTTATGGTACAGAAGACACGTTTCTGCGTCCCTCTGCCATCCCAAAAGTCAAATCAATAACTTTTTTTTTGAGAAAAGTAAAATCAAGACCTTTTTTGAGAAAAGTCAAATAAATACCCTTTTTTGAGGAAAGTCAAATCAATATTTTTTTTTTGAGAAAAGTCAAATCAATACCTTTTTTTGAGAAAAGTCAAATCAATACCTTTTTTTTAAGAAAAGTCAAATCAATACCTTTTTTTTTTGAGAAAAGTCAAATCAACACTTTTTTTTTGAGAAAAGTCAAATCAATACCTTTTTTTGAGAAAAGTCAAATCAAGACCTTTTTTTTTTGAGAAAAGTCAAATCAATACCTTTTTTTTCAGAAAAGTCAAATCAATACCTTTTTTGAGAAAAGTCAAATCAAGACCTTTTTTTTTTTTTTAGAAAAGCCAAATCAATACCTTTTTTTTTTTTTTTTATAAAAGTCAAATCAATACCTTTTTTTGAGAAAAGTCAAATCAATACCTTTTTTTGAGAAAAGTCAAATCAATACCTTTTTAGAGAAAAGTCAAATCAATACCTTTTTTTTTTTTTGAGAAAAGTCAAATCAATACCTTTTTAGAGAAAAGTCAAATCAATACCTTTTTTTTTGAGAAAAGTCAAATCAATACCTTTTTTTTTTAGAAAAGCCAAATCAATACCTTTTTTTTTTTTTTTTATAAAAGTCAAATCAATACCTTTTTTTGAGAAAAGTCAAATCAATACCTTTTTTTTTTAGAAAAGCCAAATCAATACCTTTTTTTTTTTTTTTTATAAAAGTCAAATCAATACCTTTTTTTGAGAAAAGTCAAATCAATACCTTTTTTTTGAGAAAAGTCAAATCAATACCTTTTTTTTTTTGAGAAAAGTCAAATCAACACTTTTTTTTTGAGAAAAGTCAAATCAATACCTTTTTTTTTTTGAGAAAAGTCAAATCAATACCTTTTTTCTTTTTTTTTTTTAGAAAAGTCAAATCAATACCTTTTTTTTTTTTTTTTTTAGAAAAGTCAAATCAATACCTTTTTTTTTTAGATAGGTCAAATCAATACCTTTTTTTTTTTTTTTTAGAAAAGTCAAATCAATCCTTTTTTTTTTTATTTTTTTTTAGAAAAGTCAAATCAACACTTTTTTATTGAGAAAGTCAAATCA
>NW_028234443.1:1831528-1834028 GCF_977035675.1 Penaeus japonicus
CCAACACACCCACCCAACACACACACACCACCCAACACCCACCCAACACACACACACCACCCACCCAAAACACACCCAACACACACACCCAACACCCACACCACCCAAAACACACCACCCATCATCATAAACAAACCACCAAGTACCTTCCTCATTACTCTCTCTCTCCAACCTCACCCCCCTCCCCCCTTCCCCCTTAACCCCCAGAACATCACCTACTACGTAGAGGAAGTGAGAGAACGAAGAAATTACCACGACCAAGTTAGTGACACGGCAGCTGTCTACATCCGGGACAACGGGTCAGAAATCATATACCATTATTACCCGGAAACAGATACCTTCGTTGAGCAGTTCGATAACCTGTGTCGGGACTCGGGGTAAGAGAGAGAAATATATATATATATATATATATATATATATATATATATATATATATATATATATACATATATATATATATATTATATATATATATATATATATATATATATATATATATTACTTCTTGTGTTTGTTTGTTTGTTTGTTTGTTGTGTGTCCCTCTTTGGTTATATCAAACGCAGTTATCATGACAGACAAACACTCTACTTGTTATTCTTATATCTAATGTATTTCTTATTTTTCTCATTCTCTCGTTTTCATATTCTTTCCTTCATCTCTTTTTTCCTGCTGCTAATATTCAATTGTCTTTTCCAAAGGCTGGATCGACCGTCCTTCGACCCCTGGGGATGGTTCGACATAGAACATGGCAAATCCTATGGCCCGGCAACACTCCTTCGCTTGGCACACTACACTGACCTGGTTTGACCCTTGTTTCAGATTCAGTTTGTCTGTCTCTCTCTCTGTTTTTGTCTGTGTGTGTGTGTGTGTGTGTGTCTGTTTGACTCTCTGTTTTTGTCTGTGTGTGTGTGTGTGTCTGTTTGTCTCTCTGTTTTTGTCTATGTGTGTATGTGTGTGTGTGTCTGTATGTTTTTCTCTTTCTGTCTGTCTCTCTATGTGTGTTTCTTTCTCTTTTTTTGTCTCTCTCTCTCTTTCTCTCTCTCTCTCTCTCTCTCTCTCTCTCTCTCTCTCTCTCTCTCTCTCTCTCTCTCTATATATATATATATATATATATATATATATATAATATATATATATATATATATATATATTTATATATATATATATATATATATATATATATATATAATTCTCTCTCTTTCTCTCTGTCTCTCTCTTTCTCTGTCTCTCTCTCACTCTCTCTCTCATTCCTCTCTCTCTCTCTCTCTCTCTCTCTCTCTTCTCTATATATATATATATATATATATATATATATATATATATATATATATGTATATATATATATATACTTATACATATATATATATATATATATATATATATATATAATTCTCTCTCTTTCTCATTCTCTCTCTCTCTCTCTCTCTCTCTCTCTCTCTCTCTCTCTCTCTCTCTCTCTCTCTCTCTCTCTCTCTCTCTCTCTCTCTCTCTCTCTTTCTCTCTCTCTCTCTCTCATTCTCTCATTATCTGTCTCTGTCTGTCTATCATTCCATATCTCTGTCTATCTATCTGTCAGTTTCCGTTCCCTTGTTATTATGTCTGAATATACCAAATACTGAATAGTAAAAAAGGAATGCTCAATAATGTAATCAACTCAATAACAAAAAAAGGAATTAACAAAAAGGAATCAACAAAATGTAATTAATTATATTTATAGGAATTCGTGGTGGATACGAGCATCGACGGAGTGGAAGTAGAGAGGTACAGAGCGTGTGAAGCTGAGGGGCACGTTGAAATTCACTATTCATATTCGAGTAAGTTGCTTTTGCTGAATCTCTGTCTCTTCCTCCTCCTCTATCTCTACTTTCTCTCTCTCTATCTCTCCTTTCCCTCCCTCTATCTACCTTCCCTTCTATCTCTCCTTCAACCTCTCTCTCCATCTCTCCTTCATCTTTCTCTCGATCCTTCCCTCCATCTCTCCCTCAACCTCCCTCTCCCTCTCCCTCCATCTCTCCCTCAACCATCAACTCTCCCCTCCTCTATCCCTCCCTCTATCTCCCCCTCCCCCTCCATCCCTCCCTCCATCTCTCCCTCAACCGACAACTCTCCCTCCCTCTCTCCCCCCCCTCCATCTCTCCCTCAACTTCCCTCTCCATCTCTCCCTCCATCCCTCCCTCAACAGCCAACTATCCCCTCCTCTATCTCCCTCCCTCTACCTCCCCCTCCCTCTATCCATCCATCTCTCCCTCAACCTTCAACTCTCCCTCAACCTCCATCCCTCCCTCCCTCTCCCCCTCTACCTCCCCCTCCACCTCCCCCTCCCTCCCTCCCTCCATCTCTCCCTCAACCGTCAACTCTCCCCTCCTTTACCTCCCCCTCCATCTCTCCCTCCCTCTATCTCCTTCCCTCTCCCTCTCCATCCATCCCTCCATCTCTCCCTCTATCTCCCCCTCCATCCCTCCCTCCATCTCCCCCTCCATCTCTCCCTCAAACGTCAACT
>NW_028234443.1:1839028-1846528 GCF_977035675.1 Penaeus japonicus
GCCAACCCCAGGACACGCAGGTGTGGTAACACTTTGCCACCCCAGAACACGCAGATCTTAGTAACATTTACTGATATTCTGACCGACTGACTTTCTTGTTCACGTCTTCAAAAAAAAGAAAAAGAAAAAAAAGTGAAATACTGTATTAGTCGTTGATATTAAGTTATGTTGAAATTATCTGACATCAAAAACAAAATATGTATTATTTAATGTTTCAGTCACACATAAAGATTCTCAAAAGACTTGTATCAGAAATTCTCAAAGGCATACGTAAAATTCTCCAAGGCATACGTAAAAATTCTCAAAGGCATACGTAAAAAATTTCCAAGGCATGTGTAAAAATTATCCAAGGCATACGTAAAAATTCTCAAAGGCATACGTAAAAAATTTCCAAGGCATGTGTAAAAATTATCCAAGGCATACGTAAAAAAATTCCAAGGCATACGTAAAAAATTTCCAAGGCATGTGTAAAAATTATCCAAGGCATACGTAAAAAATTTCCAAGGCATACGTAAAAATTCTCAAATGCACAAATGAAAAAAATCTCAAATACACAAACAAAAAAACAAAAACAAAAAATCTCAAACTCACAAGAAAAAAAAAAAAAAATCTCAAACACATGGAATCCAAAAGACAAACTCATTCATCCACCTCTTCCACCTTCAGGAGGTATGCTAGGAACAGGTGGATCTATGCTCGGTCCCAACGAACTCTTCCACATAGACGACACCTATGCCTATGTGGGTGAGCGAACCACACGGGAAGTGGGTGGAGACTTGTGGACCTCCACCCGAGATGATATTCCTGACCCTAGCGTTGAGTGGATGGAGAATCTACCCAAGGCAGTTGTCGAGTATTACTTCGCACAGGTAATACTTTTGATTTTGAGGCGCTGTGTGGATTTTTTTTTTTTTTTTTTTTTTTTTTTTTTTTTTTTTTTTTTGAAAAGGAGTATTCTTGTTTTAGTGTTTCGTTTTTTTGTGTGTGACGCTGTTTTTTTTTTTTCTTCTTTCTTTAAAGTCCTGTATATGTGGTATCCAGATTCACTGATTTCTAAAAAAAAAAAAAAAAAAAAAAAAAGGATTGCATGAGGGTGTTTAGAAAAGGTTTCAACACCATTTCAAATATTTCGTATCCAAATCACTGTCTCCTATAAACCACACACACATACAAAAAAATATATATATGCCATCACCAGCTTCCAAAAGCAAATATAAAAAAAAACTTTCCTTTCCTCTCCTATTAAACAAGAAGAGCTTAAATACCACACGCATTATCTTTCCCAAAACTACCACGACACAAAATAACATACCTGCTACCAGTTACCACCAAATAAATACCACAACACACACACAAAAGATACTCCTACCATCAGTAACCATAAATAGATACCACAACACACACAACAAAGATACACCTACCATCAGTAACCATAAATAGATACCACACCACACAAAAAAGATTCACCTACCACCAGTAACCACCAGGAACCACCAAAAAAATACCACAACATACACAAAAAGATACACCGACCATCAGTATCCATAAATAGATACCACAACACACACAAAAAAGATACTCCTACCACCTGTAACCATCAGGAACCACCAAATAGATACCACAACATACACAAAAAGATACACCTACCATCAGTAACCACCAGTAACCACCAGTAACCACCAGTAACCACCAGGAACCACCAAATAAATACCACAACACACACATAAAAAATGATACTCCTACCATCAATAACCATTAGTAACCATCATTAGTAACCATAAATAAACTGAAACATCCTGAGCCTTCCTTCTCCCTTCCTCAGGGCCTCGAGGTCACTCCAGCCAACAAAGTGCCCATCAAGATGCCCATTCGTGGAGATCTCTTCATGTACAACCGGTCTGACCCTTTACAGGTACGTGATTAGTCCAGGTGTGTTATTTTATTGACTTGTTATTATCATATTATATATTATATATTATATTACATATTATATTATATCAAATTATATCATATATTATATTACATATTATATTATATCAAATTGACTTGTTATCATTATATCGTTATATTGTGTGGAATGTTGGTTATCATAATTCGTAAAGTTAAAGAATAGTAGTTTTTTCTGGGGTTTGTTTGTTTGTTTGTTTGATTTATCAGCAAGTAAAATTAGATAAATCTTGTGTTTCTGTTACGGTATATACAAGACGAATAGTGTTCGTCTATGATACAGAATTAAATGCACTTCTTTTGGTATGTCTTTAGCATAAGTGTTATTGTCATACGAACTACATTTACTGTGGTTAACCTTTCACTCTCTCTCTCTCTCTCTCTCTCTCTCTCTCTCTCTCTTTCTCTCTCAAACGTTTCTTAATCCCTTTACGAAAAGCCCAGAAAATGTAGTTGATCCCAAAATATTTCAAGTCATCCAAACATATTCTAGATCACATGACATATTCAAGGTCACCCAATATATTTTAAGTCACCCAGCCTACTCTAGGTCACCCAACATATTCCAAGTCCCCCAACATATCCCAAGTCCCCCAACATATCCCAAGTCCCCCAACATATCCCAAGTCCCCCAACATATCCCAAGTCACCCAACATATCCCAAGTCCCCCAACATATCCCAAGTCCCCCAACATATCCCAACTCCCCCAACATATCCAAAGTCCCCCAACATATCCCAAGTCCCCCAACATACCCCAACTCCCCCAACATATCCCAAGTCCCCCAACATATCCCAACTCCCCCAACATATCCCAACTCACCCAACATATCCCAAGTCCCCCAACATACTCTAACTCACCCAACATATCCCAAGTCCCCAACATATCCCAACTCACCCAACATATCCCAACTCCCCCAACATATCCTAACTCACCCAACATATCCCAAATCCCCCAACATATTCCAGGTCACCGGCATGATGACAACTAACTACTACGACTTCAAGGAGGTCGCCCTTTTCACTGAGACAGAATTCAGCGTCGAGGAGTGTTACGAGCGCTGGAGTGACCGCTGGTCGTACCTTATTATCACTTTCCCGGCATTCCACCGTGAGTGTTGCTTGCGTCCCCCTCTGCCTTCTGGTGTGAATGGTTAAACTGTTAACTGTATTCCTTCTTCTATGAATGTATTGATATATAAAGTATAACATATAAACTGTAAACTATATTCCTTCTTGTATATATGTATAAAGTATAAACTATAAACTATATTACTTCTTGTTTAAATGTATAAACTATAAACTATACTACTTCTTGTTTAAATGTATAAACTATAAACTATATTCCTTCTTGTATGAATGTATGAACTTGTAGATGCTCAAATGCACTAATGTCTTCAATGAGTGTTGATTACGTTCACTTCTGCCTTCTTGTATAAATATATAAACTCTAAACTATAAACTTTATTTCTTCTTGTATAAATGTATAAACTATAAACTATAGGCTCTCTTGTATAAAAGTATAAACTTGCAGATACTTAAATGTACTAATGTCTTCAAAATGAGTGTTGATTACGTTTCATTTTGCCTTCTTGTACAAATATATAAACTATGAAATATAAACTATATGATTTCTTGTATAAATGCATAAACTTATAGATGCTTAACTGTACTAATGTCTTCAAAATGAATGTTGATTACGTTCCCTTCTACCTTCTTGTATAAATATATAAACTATAAACTATATTCCTTCTTGTACAAAAGTATAAACTTATAGATGCTTAACTGTACTAATGTCTTCAAAATGAGTGTTGATTACGTTCTGCCTTCTGCCTTCTTATATAAATATATAAATATAAACTATAAACTACATTTCTTCTTGTATAATATTAATGTCTTCAATGAGTGTTGATTACGTTCTGCCTTCTTCTTATATAAAAATATATAAAACTCTCTCACATCACAAAAGATCTCCCACTCACACTTCCCTTCCTCTTATTCCTCTTTCCTTCCAGAGAACCAATTCCAGGCAGCAGAAAAGAAGCAAGATTTATTCAAACACAACATCATCGACCTGATAATATCCAGAGGAGATATTTCCCCCGTGCGCATTGCGTCCATTGATGTGAGTTTGTATTTATTATTATTATTATTATTTCATCTTTTAGCTTGTTTGTTTTTGTTTGCTTATCTTGCTTGATTTTGTTGTTGGGAAGTAAGATAGGAGAGTGAGAGGGAGAGGGAGAGAAGAGGAGAGTGAGAGAGAGGGGGAGAGTGAGAGGGAGAGATAGAGAAGAAGAAAGTGAGAGAAAGAGAGAGATAGAAAGAGAGAGGGGAAGAGTGATAAATAAATATATATATATATATATATATATATATATATATATATATATATATATATATAGAGAGAGAGAGAGAGAGAGAGAGAGAGAGAGAGAGAGAGAGAGTGAGAGAGAGAGAGAGAGAGAGAGAGAAAGAGAGAGAAGAGAGAGGGGGGAGTGTGTGTGAGAGAGAGAGAGAAAGTGAGAGAAAGAAAGAGAGAGAAGAGAGAGGGGGGAGTGTGTGTGAGAGAGAGAGAGAGAGAGAGAGAGAGAAAGAAATAGATATAGATAAATAGAAATAGAATAAAAAGCTATTTGTAACTCTATGTAAAAGCATACTCACGGTTTACCGACTATCGGCCCTATCCCTTATCCTCCTTCTTATCCTTCGTCATAAGGTGCGAAGGATAAGGACGATGGCGTAATTTAAAAATTTGCATACACTTGCCTTCGTCAGCCCCCCCCCCCCCCCCCTAGACGAAGAACGTGACAATCGTTCCAATAATATTTCATAAAAAGGCGAAGACCATGGGACGAAAAATCAGAAAAATAATCCTTTTGGATACGACTGTATATCCTTCACTATAGATATCCTTATAGATGTACTTATCCACTTCATACCCACGCAGGTTTCTGAGGGCATTTCCGGTCTGGTGCCCAACAGTAGCGACTCTGATCTCATCTTTACCTCGGTCAAACTGCTGGAGAGAGCACCCTACATCCTCTCCTTCAGGTAGGTCCTCGAGTGCATTGGGTCGTCGTTCTCGTTCACGGACGAAGAAAAATGTTGAATAAATGTTGAATGTTGAAATGTTGAATGTTGAAATGTTGAAATGTTGAATGTTGAAATGTTGAATGTTGAATGTTGAAATGTTGAATGTTGAAATGTTGAATGTTGAAATGTTGAATGTTGAAATGTTGAATGTTGAAATGTTGAATGTTGAAATGTTGAATGTTGAAATGTTGAATGTTGAAATGTTGAATGTTGAATGTTGAAATGTTGAATGTTGAAATGTTGAATGTTGAAATGTTGAAATGTTGAAAACGTCGATTAAGAGGTTAAAAAAGTGATGTTAGATTCGCTAATGAATATAATGTATTTGAATTTCTTGTTTTATTTATTTAGATGAGGATAAAATAAATGTTGAATGTTGAATGTTGAAATGTTGAAAACGTCGATGAAGTGGATAAAAATGTGATGTTAGATTCGCTAACGAATATAATGTGTGGGAGTTTTTTTGTTTTTTTAGTTCAGGATAAAAGTAATATTGATTTGATATCTTGATTTTTTTAAGGGTTGGGATTATTTATACGGATCAAAATAATGTAGAAAGATGATAAAAGAAACAGGAAATGAACAAAACAAACCGTGGACATTATTTATATGGACTGAACATCCTTCCTCATTCACTAACACTCTCCCATCCTCCCACCCTCCTTACTCTTCCCCCCACCCTCTTCCTCCCTTTGTCTCTCTCTCTTCCTTTTCCTCTCTCACTCCTTTCTATCCACCTTCCTCTCCCCACCTCTCTCACCCCTCCCTCTTCCCTCTCTCCTCTCCCTCTCTCTCTCTCCTCTCTCTCTCCCTCCCCCCTCCTCTCTCTCTCTCTCTCTCTCTCTCTCTCTCTCTCTCTCTCTCTCTCTCTCTCTCTCTCTCTCTCTCTTTCTTTCTTTCTTCCTCTCTCTCCCTCTCTCTCTCTCTCTCCCCCCCTCTCACTCTCTCCCCCACCCTCTCTCTCTCTCTCTCTCTCTCTCTCTCACTCACTCCCCCCCCCTCTCCCTCTCCCTCCCACCCTCTCTCTCTCCCCTCCCTCCCTCCCTCTCTCCCACCCACCCTCTCTCACTCTCCCCCTCCCCCCCTCTCTCCCCCTCCGCCCTCTTTCTCCCCCCTCTCACTCTCTCACTCTCTCTCTCTCTCCTTCAGAAAACCCAGCGACGAGCCAGAGAAGTTCCCGGGAATCAACGAGAAAAGTATTCAAGGGATTCGAAGCACAGAGGACTGCGCTAAGATCTGTACGGAGGAGAAGGGTTTCAATTGCAAGTGAGTGAAAACGGGTATATTCTATAGATGGATAGATAGATGGATAGATGGACGTATGAATAGATATAGGGATGGATGTGATTATACTTGTTATAAAATTAATATATATAAATGTGTATATATATATATATATATATATTTATATATATATATATATATATATATGAATATATATATATATATATATATATATATATATATATATATATGTATATATATATATATTCATATATATATATACATATATATACACATGCACACAAACACACACAAAAATAATCCACACACCCACACAACACAAACACACACAATCACCCCCCCCCCCTAAAAAAAAGAGAGAGAAAAAAAACACCCACACACACTCACCCAAACAAACCAAACACACCCCTCTCCTCCCCTCAAACGCCCCTCCCATTTCCTTCCTTCCCTCCTTCCTCCAGGTCGTTCCACCACTGTGACGACAACATCTGCTTCCTGAGCGCCCTTGACACCGCAGACGGCGAGCCAGTTGACACGGTGACCAAGTGCCACCACTGGATTTCCAACATTGACAACGAGACTTTCGCGGATCTGCCGTCGACGGAAGTGTATTCTGCCATTCTGGACGCCATACAACATGGGAAATTCATGTTTAGTATTCCTTTTAAGGTGAGGGTGGCTTGGTTTGTGGGGTGGTGTGGTGAGGGTGGTGTGGGTGGTGTGGTGTGGTGTGGGTGGTGTGTAAGGGAGGGTTGGGTGGGGAAAGGAGGGAGGGTGGGGGGGAGGGAATGGGTGGGAGAGGTAGAGGATGGAGAGAGGGAGGGAGGAATATATATGTGATATATATGTATATATATATATTTATCCATATATATATATATATATGTATAAAAGTATATATATATATATATATATATAGCTATATATATACAGATATAGAGATATATATATGTGTATATATATATATACATATATATATATATATATATATATATATATATATATATATATATATATATATATATATGTGTGTATATATATACATACATATATATATATGTATGTATATATATATATATATATATATATATATATATATATATATATATATATATATATAGAGAGAGAGAGAGAGAGAGAGAGAGAGAGAGAGAGAGAGTGAGAGAACTAGATAGATAGATAGATAGATAGAGAAAGATAGAGATAGAGAAAGA
>NW_028234443.1:1856528-1859028 GCF_977035675.1 Penaeus japonicus
TAATTTATACGAATGATTGAATTTTTTTCTTGGGAAGGAAACTAATTAAAAGTTTATAATTTATCTCTTTGTATAATTAACTTTATTCCCTTGAATTAATACCTTGGTATGGTATAAGCTATATGATTTTTCATTAATTAACTGGAGCTTTTTCTTGGGAAGGAAACTTTGTGAAAAAAAACGTACAGTATCTTAATCAAATGTAGATTAAAGATATAAATAACACTGAATAACTTCTGATAGATATTTAATCTCTTATTCCCGGTGTCTTTCCTGTCCTTACGTTGTGAAGATTAATCTAGTTTCTCTATAGAAAAAAGAGATATGAATGAGACACTTCGAAGATGAAACACGTTTAAACACGTCAAATATATCTCTTGCGTTGTTTAGATATTCAGTCTCATTCATATCTTTCTACGTTTTTTTTTTTTTTTTTCATTTGTAACGTTGAAGTTCTTTTATTATTCATGGCTTTCGTGTCCTATGTTTAGATCCTAGGCTTTAGCATAGCCTGTTTCCAGTGTTTTATTTGTCCTATCTTAGGTTTTCTTATGGTCAATTTTTTTTTATTTTTTATTTTTTTATTTTTTTTTATTATTATTATTATTATTTTTTTTTTTGCCTATATCGATTCTTAGAGCCATTATGACCTATTCCTTCTCGTCCTATATTTTTATCCTAGGATCCGCTATGGTCTATTCCCAGTGTCCTCTTGTGTCCTCTCTGGAAAAAAAAAATCCTTCACAGTACCTTATTTTTATTTTTATTTTTCTTCTTCTTCTTCTACTTCGTCTTCTGCTTCTTCGCCATCGCCTGCTTATTATCTTGTCTACCTTTCAATTTCGTCGTGTTTTTTTTTTTCTTCTTCTTCTTCTTCTACTTCTTCTTCTTCTCCCTTTTTTTCTGCAACTTCGTCATCTACTTCCGGTCCTTTTTATTCTTCGTCTTAAAAATAAAAAATAAAAAGTTAATCTCTTCGCTCTCCGATTAACCCATCTCCTAAACTGTTTAATCTAAAAGTCCATTTCTCTTTCTCTCTCTCTCTCTCTCTCTCTCTCTCTCTCTCTCTCTCTCTCTCTCTCTCTCTCTCTCTCTCTCTCTCTCTCTCTCTCTCTCTCTCTCTCTCTCTCTCTCTCTCTCTCTCTCTCTCTCTCTCTCTCTCTCTCTCTCTCTCTCTCTCTCTCTCTCTCTCTCTCTCTCTCTCTCTCTCTCTCACACACACACACACACACACATCAATTACTATTATACCAATAGCGTCTGTCAGTATAATAGTAACTGAATTTCGAGGCAATATGCTCCCTTTTTCTCTCACATTCTCTCTCTGTCTGTCTCTCTCTCTCTCTATCTATCTATCTCTATTTCTATCTCTCCCTATCTCTCTCTCTCTCTCTTTCTCTTCTCTCTCTCTCTATCTCTCTCTCTCTCTCTTTCTCTTCTCTCTCTCTATCTCTATCTCTCTCTCTCTTTCTTTCTCTCTCCCTTTTTTTTTCTCTCTCAGTCTCTCTCTCTCTCTCTCTCATTCTCTCTCTCTTATTTTTTTTCTCTCTCTCAGTCCCCCCCCCTCTCTCTCTTTCTCTCTCTCTTTCTCTCTTTCTCTCTCACTCATTCTCTCTCTCTCTCTCTCTCTCAGTCTCTCTCTCTCTCTCTCTTTCTCTCTCTCTCTCTCTCTCTCTCTCAGTCCCCCCCCCCCCTCTCTCTCTCTCTCTTTCTCTCTCTCTCTTTCTCTCTTTCTCTCTCACTCATTCTCTCTCTCTCTCTCTCTCAGTCTCTCTCTCTCTCTCTCACTCTCTCCTCTCTCACCCTCTCGATACATGGTTTGGGGTCACATACCCGTAATGATCAACAAACCATCACTTTATCACACAAGACTAAAACAATAGATCAGGACATCACAATCAGTCAAACCACAATCGTAATCAGGACACCGCACTGTGCCAATCAGTGAAACGCCCTATTGAGATAAACACAAAATAAAATTATACTATTACCAATACGGGACCTTCCGGGATGATATTCTTATCTCTCTGTCTGTAGCGTTAGTCGGGAGAGAAAGAAAGAGAAAGAGAGAAAGAGAGAGAGACAGTTAGTCAGTGCGTGTGATTCATTCGTGGTGGTGAAATAATTCCAACACACGAAAGGGACTTATTTTCGTGTTTAAGTTGGTATATGTGTAGTGTGACTAAGATATATATATATATATTGTCAGTACGAGATTTTTTTTTTTTTAATTGAGAGTTCCACTGGTCAGGAAGATGATGTTTTTGATCGAAAGGTATAGTTTGATTAATTTTTGGGATGGTTTTTGAATATTGTTTTTTTTTGTGATGGTTTTTATTTTATTTATTTTTATTTTTTTGTGTTGGTTACATATTATTTCAATGTTCTTGGTGAAGATTTGTTGTCCTATATTAAACTATATCCTCTATATGACCTAACAACCTTAATCCACGAATAGAAATAAAAATAAAAAATAATACTTCGACTCATTTAAAAAAAA
>NW_028234443.1:1864028-1866528 GCF_977035675.1 Penaeus japonicus
ACCAATCACAAACGAGTAGTTAGTACACACAACCAATCACACACAAGTAGTTAGTACACACAACCAATCACACACAAGTAGTTAGTAAACACAACCAATCATACACGAGTAACTAGCAAGCAAAGAGTCCTAAACAAGCCTTGCTGATCCTTCCGCTCCCACAGAGAAGCCCTGGCAGATGGCTGAGGCTTCCTTCTTCACCGAGGGCGACGGAAGACTTCCTGTGCAGTTCGAAATCCTGTTCTTAGACGATTCGGAACACGTGCAGTACAACGTGTTGAGTTTCGTGCCTTTTGTGAAAAACCCGACGCTGACGGAGGTATGTGGCGAGGAAGAGGGATATATATTTTTTTTATCTTTCTGTCTCTTTCTCTTTTTTTTTCTCTTTCTTTCTTTTTTTTTCTTTTTTTTCTCTCTCTTTATCTCTTTCTTTCTCCCTCGCTCTTTCTTGCTTTCACTCTCTCTCTCTCTTGCTCTCACTCTTTCTCTTTCTCTCTCGCTCTCACTCTTTCTCTCTTTCTCTCTCTCTCTCTCTCTCTCTCTCTCTCTCTCTCTCTCTCTCTCTCTCTCTCTCTCTCTCTCTCTCTCTCTCTCTCTCTCTCTCTCTCTCTCTCTCTCTCTCTCTCTCTCTCTCTCTCTCTTCCTTCCTTCCTTTCGTTATCTCTATTTGTCATTTGCTAGACTGAGGCGTATGCGTGATTTGGCTGAGAGCCTTGAAGTAAATATTTTCAAACTCAACCAATCAGATACAGCATTTTATATCAGTATAGTATATCTAGGCATAAACAAAATGAAGAAATTGGTTTGACTTGCGCGTTTGTATATATATATATATATATATATATATATATATATATATATATATATATATATATATATATATATATATATAATTTAGCTGAATCTGGGATTAAATACTCAATTGATCTATTCATCTATCTTAATCAGTATAACATATTTAGGAGTGAAGAAACAAACAAAACAAAACAAAAAACAAAAATTGTTCAGACTTACTTGTTTACATATTTTCGGCTTGGCATTAAAGTTCTAATTTTCGTCTTAATGTAATTAATTCAGTGTCAATGTACAGTCTTTACACGTGGCTAACGAGGAGGCACTTACGATCTCAATTAATAGGGAGGTTATATCAAGCACCTAATCAAGAGCTGATCGCGTGAAACTTATTAATAATGAACACCTGGTTGCTTACTAGACATTTTTTAGGTTAGAAGTTATATTTTAGAACCGTTAACTTTATTCAAAATTACTGCTGACTCAGGTTTTCGTGTTTGTTTCTCTTCTGATATGTCTATCTTTTCTTTAGATGCATGTATGTTTATATATTCTTATATATACAGATATAGGTTTACATATACTTATGTATCTATGTGTCTAACTATTTATCTATATATATGTATGTCTATCTTTCTATCTGGCTAACTACCTCTCCCTCTCCATCCTTTCCTCCCTATCTCCCTCCTTCCCTCCCTCTTTCCCTCCCTCCTTCCCTCCCTCCCCCCTCCTTCCTTCCCTCCCCCCTTCCTTCCCTCCCTCCCTCCCTCCTTACCTCCCTCCCTCCTTCCCTCCCTCCTTCCCCCCCTCCCTCCCTCCCTCCCTCCTTCTTTCCCTCGTTCCTTCCCTCCCCCCTCCCTCCCTTCTTCCTTCCTTCCCTCCTCCCTTCCCTCACTCCCTCCCTCCCTCCTTCCTTCTCTCCCTCCTCTCCCTCTCTCCTCCCTCTCTCCCTCCCTCCCTCCTTCCTCCCTCCCTCCTTCTCTCCCTCCTCTCCCTCTCTCCTCCTTCTCTCCCTCCCTCCCTTCCTCCCTCCCTAACCCCCTCCTTCCCACCCTAACCTCCCATCCCCCCTATACCAACCCTAACCTAACCCACCCACACAACAAACAAACAATATTAATATAACCCCCCACCCACCCACCCCTCTCTCTCTCCCTCCCTTCCCCCCTACCCCTCCTTACCCTCCCCCCTCCTACCCTACCCTACCCCTCCTACCCTTCAGACCCCCCGCGGCGAGTCATGCGAGGGCTTAGTGGGCGTGGTTGGCGGCGGTCACGTGCCAAGCGTTCCGAGGCACTTCACCTTCTCCCAAGAGGTCGTTAGGAACCCTGAGATCGATGGTGCCAACTTTGCAGCCGAGCAGAGTCTTCGGGGATTGCAGGTGGCTTTAAATGGCTTTGGTTTTTTTTTTTTTTTTTTTTTTTTTTTTTTTTTTGGGGGGGGGGATGTTTGTTGTTTTTGTTTTTTGGTGTTTGTTTGTTTGTTTTTGTTTTGTTTTTTTGGTGTTTGTTTGTTTGTTTTGTTTTTATTTTTTTGGTGTTTGTTGGTTTTGTTTTGATTTTTTTGGTGTTTGTTGGTTTTGTTTTGATTTTTTTGGTGTTTGTTGGTTTTGTTTTGTTTTTTTGGTGTTTGTTGGTTTTGTTTTGATTTTTTTGGTGTTTGTTGGTTTTGTTTTGATTTTTTTGGTGTTTGTTGGTTTTGTTTTGAT
>NW_028234443.1:1871528-1881528 GCF_977035675.1 Penaeus japonicus
TATGATGGTGTTAATTTTCTTGTCTTGTTTATTAATTCACTATAGTCGATATTGTGTGTGTGTGTGTGTGTGTGTATTTTTTTGTATTTTTCGGTATGTGCTTTGTTGATATTCGTATTAATCTAAAATATTATATATTAATTATATATATATATATATATATATATATATATATATATATATATATATATATATATATATTAATTGCTATTATTCGTCAGTAATGTATTCTATAAGTTTGTTCCATTCATTTGACGTTAACATCACATTTAGCTTTGAATTTTTATTTTCATGACGTTTCTTAATTAACATACGTCTTTCATTTCTTTTTAATACGTTTGCATGGCATCTGCATGACGTTTAGTTTTGTTATTTCCCTAGCGCGTTTATCTCACGTTCATATTACGTTTATTTATTTTTTTTATCATTTCCTTGCGTTTATTATGACGTAACGGTCATATGAACGTCATACTGGACTCTATGGATTGTTTCATCTGGATGATAATTTCGGATTCGTGGGCCATATTCCTTAACCTACCCTTCTAAATCAACCAAAAGTCTAATAATCTTTCTTTCCTCTTCTACTCGTGATCTTAAAAAAAAAAAAAAAAAAAAAAAAAAAAACGTTAAGCCGATAAGAAAGACCATTCCACATTCGCCTAAGTGAATCACATTCCATAATCTACGCTCATCTACTGTTAACCTTCCAATATCCTACCATACGCCTCGCAACCTTTCCTTCTGCAATCTTTCCAATCATTCATGTCTCTATACTTCCATCCATGATTAGACGTGATGTTGAGGACCAGAACCATACGTCCTGCAATCTTCCCTTACATTTCAACCTTTCCTTCTACAATCTTTCCAATCTTTCTTATCTTCAGACTTCTACCATACGTCCTGCAATCTTCCCTCACCTTACAACCTTTCCTTCTGCAATCTTTCCAATCTTTCTTATCTTCAGACTTCTACCATACGTCCTGCAATCTTCCCTTACATTTCAACCTTTCCTTCTGCAATCTTTCCAATCTTTCTTATCTTCAAACTTCTACCATACGTCCTGCAATCTTCCCTTACATTTCAACCTTTCCTTCTGCAATCTTTCCAATCATTCTTATCTTCAAACTTCTACCATACGTCCTGCAATCTTCCCTTACATTTCAGCCTTCCCTTCTGCAATCTTTCCAATCTTTCTTATCTTCAAACTTCTACCATACGTCCTGCAATCTTCCCTTACATTTCAACCTTCCCTTCTGCAATCCTTCCAATCATTCATGTCTTTATACTTCCATCCGTGATTAGACGTGATGTTGAGGACCAGAACCAATCTTCCCTTACCTTCCAACCCTTCCTTCTACAATCTTCCCTTACATTTCAACCTTTCCTTCTGCAATCTTTCCTTACATTTCAACCTTTCCTTCTGCAATCTTTCCTTACATTTCAACCTTTCCTTCTGCAATCTTTCCTCACCTTTCAACCTCTCCTTCTACAATCCTTCCAATCTCTCTTATCTCTATACTTCCATCCGTGATTAGACGTGATGCTGGGACCAGAAGAGCTGTTTCATCTCGACGATTCCTTTGCTTTCGTGGGACAAAGGGACACTCGAGGTTCTGTGGGGGATCTGTGGACGTCGACGAGAAGTGACTTGCCTGATCCTGCCACAGGAGGGTTGCAGAATTTCCCTAAAGCCGTTTTGGAATATTATTTTGTTAAGGTGAGTTGAGTGTTTTTAGGTTGGAGGTTTGTGATGTTATTGGGATAAAAAGCTTTTTTTTTTTTCTTCTTCTTTTTTTCTTTTTTTTTTTGCATGTGTATTTCGTCAGTATCGTTTTGGAAATGTCTGGATATTTATTTTCTTGCTTTGTGTGTGGGGGGGGGGGGGTATCTGAATATTTTTTTTCTTTTTTGTTTTTGCAATGTTCATATTTTCCTGAGCTATTTTGGAATATCTGAATATTTTCCTGTTTTTCTTTTTAACTATCCTAGTAAATCTATATATTTTTACATTTTTTTGGACTATCAAAAAAAAAAAAAAAAAAAAAAAGTTTTGAAATATCTAAAAATAAAATATTTAGAAAAATATCTTTTTACTTCGTAATATCTAAAAAGAATCATTAATGGTCTCGCCATATCCTCTTTCTTATTTCCTCCACACAATGTCTTCAGAGTCAAGAGGAAACCCCCGAAGGCAAAGAGGAAATTAATGTTCCTCTTAGAGGTGATGTCTTCGTCTATAACAATTCTGGATCCAGTGAGGTAACTCTTTCGTCTATCTATCTATTTCTCTCTCTCTCTCTCTCTCTCTCTCTCTCTCTATATATATATATATATATATATATATATATATATTATATATATATAAATATTTATTATATATATATTTTTTTTTTTTTTTTTTTTTTTTTTTTTTTTTTTTTTTTTTTTTTTTTTTTTTTTTTTTTTTTTTCTTTTTTTCTTGTTTTTTTTTTTTTTTCCTAATCATTAATTTTCATAGTTGGTTTGTTATTGATTATGTTAGTATCATTATCATCATCTTTTTTACTATTGTTATCATTACTATGAGGATTATCATCTTTATCGTTATTATGATTATTATTGTTACTGTCATTATTATCTGTATTATCGTTATTATTATTATGATTATCATGATCATTATTATTGTTATAAATATCATTATCGTGACCATTCAATCATTATTAGTATCATTATTGTTGTTATTATTATGAGTATATATATATATATATATATATATATATATATATATATATATATATATATATATATACATGTGTGTATATATAATCTTTCTTTCTTGCCTTCTTCACGTTCCTTTTATTCCCCTCTTTATTATATTTTTCTCCTTCATCTCACTCTATATTTTTTTCTTTCTTTCATTCTTATCTTTCAGTTTTTCTTCTTCCTCATTTTTCTCTTCTTCTTCTCTACTTCCACTTTTCTTGTTCTACTTCTTTACTGCTGTTTTTATCTTATCTTCATCTCTTTTTTCTCTATATCCCCAACTACAAAAAAGAAAAAAGAAAAAAAAGAAAATGAAAAAAAAACATATCTATATCTCTATCTATTTTTCTATTTATCTTTCTATCTATCTATTTATCTTTCTATCTATCTATTTATCTACCTACCTATCTATCTATCTGTCTATATATATATATATATATATATATATATATATATATATACAAATATATATACACACACACATACACACACACACAAACACATACACACACAAACACACACACACACACACAAACAAACACACACAAAAAAACACACAAACACACACACAAACACACATACCCCCCCCACACACACACACAAACACACATATCCCCCCCCCCCCCACACACACACATACCAAGTGAAACTATACCCCTGGCAAAGGTCGTCGAGATGAGGACGACCAACATCTACGACTTCTCAGTGGTGAGGCTGTACACGGAAGCAGAATTTACCGTCGAGGAATGCTTTGACAAGACAAACCTCGACTGGTCGTACTTGGTTATCGCATTTCCTACAAGCACAGGTGGGTTCTAGAATTTTTTTTTTTCTTTTGGGGGGTTTCTATTTCTGGTTGTTTGGTTACTGATGTTTTTTTTTTTTTTTTTTTTTTTTTTTTTTTTTTTTTTTTTTTTTTTTTTTGAGAGTGGGGTTGGGGTTTTGTGTTCTTATTTACTGGCCGCATTGTTTTTTATTTTATTTTATTTTATTTCATTTCTATCTTTTCTGTTTTTTTTTTTCTTTTTCTTTTTTTATCATTGTCTTTTTTTTTTCTTTTTTTTTGAGGTTATGGGGTTAGAATTTTAAGTTCCTATTTACTGGCTACGTATTTTTTTTCGTTTTTTTTTTTCTCTCTTTCTTTCTTTTTTTTTTAAGGGTGTGGGGTTGGAATTTTGAGTTCCTATTTACTGGCTACATTTTATTTATTTATTTATTTATTTATTTTCTTTTTTTGATGTTGTGGGGTTAGAATTTTGGGTTCCTTTATACAGGCCATGGATTCGTTACAAAACAATATTCAACGAAAAAAAAAAAAAAAAAAAAAAAAAAACGAAACTTAAAATATAAATGTTCTGCATGGCGTACAGGTTCTGTGACTGACCTGGTCATGAAGAAGATTGACCTGTTCCGTGACCAGATCTTCTCCCTCGTGTCGCAGAAGGGGAGCCTCTCACCTACTCGTATTGCAAGCATTGACGTAAGTGCAACGTGCAACATCATGCATATAAAGGTATTCTGATATCTTGTTTTATGCAAAGGTATCTCTTGTTTTTCTTTGTTTTCATTTATTTATCTATCTTTATTTTTTTGTTTTTTTTATTTTTTTTATTTATTTATTATTTTTTTTTATTTATTATTATTATTATTATTATTATTATTATTATTATTATATATTTTTATTTATTTATTTTTTTTTTTTCTTTAAGCCGCCTGGGTTATATCTTGTTTTATTTTTATATCTTTTGGATTTGGATTCTTATCGTTATGCTCCCTTCCTTGTTATCGCGTTTTATACGAAGGTATCTCTTGTTTTTTATTTGTGATTATTCTGTCTCTCTCTTCCTCTCCATTTCTTTTTTTATCTCCATCTCCCTGTTCATCTCTGTTTCCCTCTCCACCCCCTCTCTCCATCTCCATCTTTATCTCAATCTCCCTCTCCATCTCCATCTCCTTTTCCTTTTCTTTCCCCATCTCCATCTCCATCTCCACCCTCTCTCCTTCTCCCTCTCCCCCTTCCATCTCCCTCTCTACCCCCTCTCCATCTCCCTCTCCCCCCTCCATCTCCCTGTTTATCCCGTCTCCCTTTCCCCCTTCTCCCTCTCCACCCCCTCTCCACTTCCTCTCCATCTCCCTCTCCATCTCCCTGTTTATCCCGTCTCCCTTTCCCCCTTCTCCCTCTCCCTCTCCACCCCCTCTCCATCTTCCTCTCCATCTCCCTGTTTATCCCGTCTCCCTTTCCCCCTTCTCCCTCTCCCTCTCCACCCACCTCTTCATCTTCCTCTCCATAGCCCTCTCCCTCTCCTCCTCCTTCTTATTGATTCTATCATCTTCAGTATCATCATCATCATCTTCATTATCCTCCTCCTCCTCATCATTTTTATCATCATCATCATCACCATCATCATCGTCATCATCATCATCATCATCACCATCATCATCGTCATCATCATCATCTTCATTATCCTCCTCCTCCTCCTCATCATCATCATCATCATCATCATTATCATCATCATCATCATCACCATCATCATCATCATCATCATCATCCTTCTCCTCCTCCTCCTCCTCATCTATTATCTATTATCATCATCATCCTTATCTATTATTCTCAGGTATCCGAAGCCCCGGCGGGTGAGATCAGCTCATCCGATTTTGTAATTGCATCCGTCAAGCTACAAGATCGTGTTCCATATATATTTTCCTACAAGTAAGTTCGTGTATCTCGAAAATTCCATAATTCTAAAATACGAAACTTGTTTAGGCCTATGGGTTCCTATCTCAAAATACGAAACTTGAATGGGCCTATGAGCTCTAAACGTGAAACTTGTATAGGACTATGGCTTCCTATCTCAAAATAGAAAACTTGTATAGGCCTATGAGTTCCCATCTCAAAATTCGAAACTTGTGTAGACCTATGGGTTCCTACCTCAAAATACGAAACTTGTTTAGGCCTATGAGCTCTAAACGTGAAACTTGTATAGGACTATGGCTTCCTATCTCAAAATACGAAACTTGTATAAGCCTATGAGTTCCTATCTCAAATTACGAAACTTGAATAGGCCTATGAGCTCTAAACATGAAACTTGTATAGGACTATGGCTTCCTATCTCAAAATACGAAACTTGTATAAGCCTATGAGTTCCTATCTCAAATTACGAAACTTGAATAGGCCTATGAGCTCTAAACATGAAACTTGTATAGGACTATGGCTTCCTATCTCAAAATACGAAACTTGTATAAGCCTATGAGTTCCTATCTCAAATTACGAAACTTGAATAGGCCTATGAGCTCTAAACATGAAACTTGTATAGGACTATGGCTTCCTATCTCAAAATACGAAACTTGTGAAGGCCTATGAGTTCCTATTTCGAAATACGAAACTTGTTTAGGCCTATGGGTTCCTATCTCAAAATACAAAACTTGTATAGGCCTATGGGTTCCTATCTCAAAATACGAAACTTGAATGGGCCTATGAGTTCTAAAGGCGAAACTTTGTTAGGCCTATGAGTTCCTATCTCAAAATACGAAACTTGTATAGGCCTATGGGTTCCTATCTCAAAATACGAAACTTGTATAGGCCTATGAGTTCCTATCTCAAAATGCGAAACTTGAATGGGCCTATGAGCTCTAAACGCGAAACTTGTATAGGCCTATGAGTTCCTATCTCAAAATACGAAACTTGTATAGGCCTATGGGTTCCTATCTCAAAATACGAAACTTGTGTAGGCCTATGGGTTCCTATCTCAAAATACGAAACTTATTTAGGCCTATGAGCTCTAAACGCGAAACTTGTTTAGGCCTCAGAGTTCCTATCTCAAAATACGAAACTTGTATAAGCCTATAAGTTCCTATCTCAAAATACGAAACTTGTGTAGGCCTATGGGTTCCTATCTCAAAATACGAAACTTGTGTAGACCTATGGGTTCCTATCTCAAAATACGAAACTTGTATAGACCTATGACCTCATACCTGTAAATGCATATACATTACCTTTATTAACCTTTATTTTTTTTTCTTTCTCTCTCTCTCTCTTATAGGCCTATGCTTGATGAGCCTCACCCTGTGCCAGGAGAAAATGAAAAGTCGTTTGAGGATATTAAGTTTGCTGAAGATTGCGCTGAGCTTTGTTCCTTAGAAAAGGGTTTCCACTGCAAGTAAGTGTGATAGGAAGGAGGAGGAGAAGGAAGGGGAGGAGGAGGAGGGGACGGAGGTGGGGAGGGAGGAGGGAGGGAGGAGATGGAGGTGGGGAGGGAGGTGGGGAGGGAGGAGACGGAGAAGGGGAAGGAGGAGACGGAGGAGGGGAAGGAGGAGAAGGAGGAGAGGGGGAAGTGGAGGTGTGGAGGAGCGGGAGGAGGGGAAGGAGGAGACGGAGGAGGGGGAGGAGGAGACGGAGGAGGGGAAAGAGGAGACGGAGGAGGGGAAGGAGGAGACGGAGGAGGGGGAGGAGGAGACGGAGGAGGGGGAGGAGGGGAAAGAGGAGACGGAGGAGGGGAAGGAGGAGACGGAGGAGGGGGAGGAGGAGACGGAGGAGGGGGAGGAGGGGAAAGAGGAGACGGAGGAGGGGAAGGAGGAGACGGAGGAGGGGGAGGAGGAGACGGAGGAGGGGAAGGAGGAAGAGAGGGAGAAGTGGAGGGGTGGGAGAAAATGAGAAGAAGAAGGAGGATACATAGAAGACTTAAAAGAGCTAGTTTCGTAGCTGATTGAATTGTTACTATATATGACAACACCCTCCTTGAATTACCAATCTGTCTAAAACAGCTGATTCACCCTCGCCCAGGTCCTTCCACCATTGCGACGACCAAATATGTTTCCTAAGTTCAACGGAGGAGTCAGACGGCAAACCTGTGATCACCATCAACAACTGCTCCCACTGGCTCGAATTTGCCACCAACAGGACGTTCGTAGACCTACCTACAGGCCAGGCATATGAGGAGATCCTACAGGCTATCAGGCATGATGAGTTTACTGTCGTCATTTCCGATAAGGTAAGAAGGTTGTGGATTACTTCAGCGGGATTAAAGAGGATGGTTGGATTGTTACGTTGTTTTAATTGGTGTAGTGTAATAGTGTTCGTGAATTGGTAGAGTAGGGTGTTAGTGTTTTCTTAAGGGAAGAGGAGTAGGGAGGAGAAGGATAGGGGATGGGGGAGATGAGATGATAGAGGAGTAAGATACAAAGAGGAGGAAGATCTGGTAGAGTAAGTTTATGTCTACCTACTCTAGAATAGTGTCATATTGTTGATACATTCATAGAGTAAGGTGTTTGTCTGGGATTATACATTGGCACGAGTGAATTAATTCTGTCACTCGCTTAAGAACCCAGAGACATACTCGAAGGTAAGCACACAGGCCATAAATTCCAGCATTCCACAGTGGAACATTCGCCGCCCACGCCCATTATCATAGAACGATAATTCAAATTTCACGCGTTTTACCACAGAGTTTGTACGTTGCTGTTGTTAAGGAAATGTTTATTGATATGGACAATAACTTTTACACTACGTCAATGCAGCAAAGGCAATATTTATACTACATTATTGCAGTTAATGCAGTGCATGATATCTAACGGTCTGCACTACACTAATGCAATGGCAACATGATACTTAATGGTCTACATTTTGCCATTTAGAATTACCCAATTCCGTCCATGAAATATCACGTAGTTAATGACAGGATCAATGACCCCTGACCTTATTCGCCGGATAATAGGTCAGGTGACAGGGCGAGACTCTCCAATGGATCAAATAATTACGAACGAATATAAAGCCACATAGATAAATTCATTGAAAGTGTATTGATGAAAGACATATGAGGCAAATATAACATCTCTCTTCTCCTTATCCATTTGGATATTATACTAAATATCATATTTTTATTACTGTGATATATAATCTAAACTGCCAGTGGCCTCACTACCAACTCCTTTCACTGAAGCTGGTAAAAGGCACGCAAATATGAACTTAACAAGACCCGTGATAAATTATCTGAATTTGGTTATATCCGTGGCATATAATTTGAATTTGGTTAGATACGTAACATATAAATATTCTTCAAATGAAGCAAAGTGGAGGAATTTAAGTTACGGTGAATAGAACAAGAAGCTGAAATAAAAAAGGAAATGATTTTTTTAAATGGAATAGGAAAAGACTGGAAGTATATTAAACTGTCGTGGACAAACTCAAGGGAGGCTTATGTTAGAATATAGCTTTACATAATTAAAAAAGTGACTGAAACAAAACAGGATCGAAGTCACTTAAGTGGTTCAGATGATAAAGAATGATATTAGAATATTTTTGCAAAGTTTAAAATCTAAATATAAAGAAAAAATAAAGAAAAGCAAGTGAGCATAACAAGTCTTGAGGGAACAATAGCCCCCCCCCCCCAAAAAAAAAAAGATAAAAAAAAATAAATACACACAGTTTTGCTAAAAGAACAAAATAAAACAGAGAGAAAGAAAAAAAATATATATACACATCTTATACACATTTTTTTTTATATCACGCCTAGTTCCAAGCAAAACTAAAATGTCAAAGACCCCGTGACTTAATTTCTACGAAACGAAGTATTCTATCAATCTAATATCTAATCACCCAGAGTTTTGACTGACCAATCGAATATGACGTTAAAATAAGGACTTTAATCCTGTGATTGGAAAAAGCAAATGTCGCGAACATATCAGATTTCATGTTAGTTTTACTGATAATGAAGAGTGGAATCTCACAGAGGATCTAAGTAACGCCACAGAGTAAAGTCACAAAGAGAGGAAAAAAAAGAAAACAGAACAAATGGACGCCACAGAGGAATAAAGAAACGAATAAAGGAACAGATAAATAGAATAAAGAAATGGCAGAGGAACGTCAAAGAAATTCACACGAACGTTACAGAAGAGCAGTGAATCGAGAGAAAAGATAAATGCCACAGCGGGACAGATAAACTCCACAGAGAAACAGAGGGTCGCCACAGAAAAATAAAGGGACGTCACAGGATCAGATAAATACCACAAAGGGACATAAGAACGCCACAGAAGAAGTTATGAACGCCACAGAAGAAGATACGAATGCCACAGAAGAAGATATGAACGCCATAGAAGTTATGAACGCCACAGAAGAAGATATGAACGCCACAGAAGTTATGAACGCCACAGAAGAAGATATGAACGCCACAGAAGAAGTTATGAACGCCACAGAAGAAGATATGAACGCCACAGAAGTTATGAACGCCACAGAAGAAGATAAGAATGCCACAGAAGAAGATAT
>NW_028234443.1:1924028-1929028 GCF_977035675.1 Penaeus japonicus
GAGGTGGAGTGAGAGGAGAGAGAGTAGAGAGAGGAGAGGGAGAGGCGCCGTGAAGAGGATGATCTATCGAGAGGAGAGGAGAGAGGAGAGGGAGGGGAGTGAGAGAGAGAGAGAGGGGGAGAGAGGGTAGAGGAGAGAGAGAGCTTGAGATGAGCGGAGGGGGAGAGAGAGAAGAGAGAGAGGGGGAGAGAGAGAGAGGGGGAGAGTGAGAGAGAGAGAGATTGAGAGAGAGAGGGGGGAGAGTGAGAGAGAGAGAGATTGAGAGTTGATGTGAGGAAGAGAGAGAGTGAGAGAGCGAGGAGAGAGAGAGAGCGGGGGAGAGGAGATGGAGAGGAGAGGAAGAGATTGAGCGAATAGATTGAGGAGAGAGGAGAGGAAGAGGGATTGAGGAGAGAGTGAGGATCGGAGAGAGAGGACAGAGAGAGAGAGGGGGAGAGGAGAGTGGCGAGAGAGAGAGAGATTGAGAGCCGAGAGGCGGGGGCGAGAGTGAGGAGGAGAGAGAGAGAGAGTGGAGAGGAGGAGAGGGAGAGCGAGAGAGGGGAGGAGGGACAGAGAGAGAGGGGGGAGAGAGGGGAGGAGAGAGAGAGAGAGAGAGGTGAGGGAGAGAGAGAGGAGTGAGGGAGGGAGAGTGGATTGAGAGAGAGAGAGAAGGGGTTGGAGAGAGAGCAGAGAGAGAGGGATTGAAGAGGGGAGAACGAGAGGAGAGAGAGAGGAGAGGGAGCGAGAGTGAGAGATTGAGGAGAGATGAGGAGAGAGAGAGGGGGAGAGTGAGAGAGAGAGAGTGGGAGAGAGAGATGGGGGTGAGTGTTGGGGAAAAAATCAGAGAGAGGGGGGGGAGTGGAGAGGGAGAGAGTGCGAGAGAGAGAGATTGAGAGAGAGAGAGGGAGAGAGAGGATAGAGAGAGATGGGGGGGGGAGTAGAGTGAGGAGGGAGAGAGAGAGGAGAGCGAGTGAGGGAGGGGGGGGGGAGTGAGAGAGGAAGAGAGAGTGAGAGAGAGAGAGAGAGAGAGTGAGAGAGAGAGAGATTGAGAGAGAGAGGGGGGAGAGTGAGAGAGAGAGAGATTGAGAGAGAGGGGGGGGGCGGGAGAGAGAGAGAGAGACGACGGGGGAGAGAGAGTGCGAGAGTGATAGGGAGGAGAGAGAGAGAGGAGAGGATGGGAGATGGGGGGAGTGGGAGGAGAGAAGGAGTCGAGAGTGAGAGAGAGAGAGAGAGAGAGAGAGAGCGAGGGATTGATGTGAGTGTAGAGGAGAGAGATTGAGAGAGGGATAGGGGGAGAGTGAGAGAGAGAGAGAGGGGGGAGGAGAGAGTGAGAGAGAGAGGGAGGAGAGCGAGGCGGCTGCGACAGTGAGAGAGAGAGCTGGGAGGAGAGTGATTGAGAGAGAGAGAGGAGGAGGGGGGGAGAGAGTGAAGAGCGAGAGATGGGAGATTGAGAGAGAGTCGAGAGAAGAGGAGATGAGAGAGAATCGGGGGGGAGGATTGAGAGAGAGCTAGGGGGGATAGAGAGAGATTGAGAGAGAGTTGGATCGGGACGCCCAGGGGGGAGTGAGGAGGTGGAGAGAGGAGGGGGGCGGGATGGTGAGAGGAGGATGATAGAGGAACGAGGTGAGGGAGGAGAGAGGGTGAGGGAGAGTGAGAAGAGAGACTGAGAGAGAAATCGGCGGAAGGGTGGAGGAGAGGATGAGTTTAAGAGAGCGGGAGATGGAGCTGAGATTGTGAGAGAGAGTTGGGGGATGGGAGTGAGAGAGTGAGAGAGAGAGAGGGGGGGGCGGGAGTGAGAGAGAGAGGGGAGGAGAGAGTGAGAGAGAGAGGGAGGGGCAGGAGTGACAGAGTGAGAGAGAAGGGGGCGGGGGTGAGAGAGTGAGAGAGAGAGAGATTGAGACAGAGAGAGGAGGGAGAGAGTAAGAGAGAGGGAGATTGAGAGAGAGGGGGGGGCGGGAGAGTGAGAGAGAGAGAGGGGGGGGGGGGCGGAGATTAACCTGACCTTGAGGTCTTTTCACAATTCGAATAATGTGAAATACAAATTTACTAGTAATCATATCATTCTCTATATCTACAGAACGCCAGTGAAAAATACCGAAAACAAATATACCATAATTCTCAAAAATAACTGTTTCCAAAATGTACCGTTCGAACTATATATCTGTTTCATGAATATTTCAGACATATCATTCCGGACATAATTCTGATACTAAAAACAATACTGACATTATGCTGTTTATACAATTAGAATTAACTGTCCCTCAAAATTTAAACTTTAACCTAATTCTAACTAAACCATTTTGCTCAGATCCGATAGGCCTAGTTATTGCCTCCTAATTTTGCATAAACATAAAACTCGTAACTTATAGACGAAACCAAAAACTGGTTGAAAATTAGGCCTCTACGAATTTTGGTTGACGAGTTTAAAAACGAGACATCTCATTTACCGTTTAGCAGAATGGTGTCTATCCTGCTGACACTATAGGATATATTATGTACTATAGTGTAGTGCGTGCTATAGTGTAGTGTGTGCTATAGTGTAGAATATACTAGGTACTATAACACTATAGGATAGATGATATCCTATTTCAATTCATAATGATGAATAAAGGGGTCATAGGAATAAAATTTAAGATGAAACAGAAACCCGATGAATAGGAAAAAAATCAATAAAAAATCGATAAAAATGTTGATAAAGATGGAACAAAAACAATAGAGATGGAAACGATAGTGAAAAGGATGGAACAAAAATAAATAAAGATGGAAAAGAAAATCGATAAAGAAGGATACAAAATAAATAAAGATGGAACAAAAGTTATAAAGATGGATAAAAAAGATAATTGAAGTTGGAACAAAAATCGATAAAGATGGAATAAAATTAGATGAAGATAAAAAAAAAAAATAAATAAATAAAGATGGAAACGAATCTCATAAAGATGGAACAAATCCCGATGAACAAGAAACAAGATAAAGATACCACCAATAAAGGCGAAACAAAAAAAACGAAAGAAAATTAAAGAAAAATCAAAGAAAGATGGCTGGAGGGGGAGAGGGGGTACGATGGGGGAAGTGCCACTGAAGGTAATTCAGGAGCCACAGGGGGAGGGGGAGGTGATGTGAGTGCCACAGGGGGAGGGGGAGGTGATGTGAGTGCCACAGGGGGAGGGGGAGGTGATGTGAGTGCCACAGGGGGAGGGGGAGGTGATGTGAGTGCCACAGGGGGAGGGGCGGGGTTGAGTAGGGGAGGGGGTGGTATGAGAGTGCCACAGGGGGAGGGGAGGTGCTGTGGTGCCACAGGGGGGGGGTGATGTGAGTGCCAGGGGGGGGGGGGGAGGTGATGTGAGTGCCACAGGGGGAGGGGAGGGTAATGTGAGGGTCAAGGGGGGGGGGGGAGGTGATGGGAGCGCCACGGGGGGAGGGGGAGGTGATGTGAGGTGCCACAGAGGTGATTGTGAGTGCACAGGGGGAGGGGGTGATGTGAGTGCCACAGGGGGAGGGGAGGTGATGTGAGTGCCACAGGGGGAGGGGGTGATGTGAGTGCCACAGGGGGAGGTGATGTGAGTGCCACAGGGGGAGGGGGAGGTGATGTGAGTGCCACAGGGGGAGGGGAGGTGATGTGAGTGCCACAGGGGGAGGGGAGGTGATGTGAGTGCCACAGGGGGAGGGGAGGTGATGTGAGTGCCACAGGGGGAGGGGAGGTGATGTGAGTGCCACAGGGGAGGGGGAGGGGATGTGAGTGCCACAGGGGGAGGGGGAGGTGATGTGAGTGCCACAGGGGGAGGGGAGGGGATGTGAGTGCCACAGGGGGAGGGGGAGGGGATGTGAGTGCCACAGGGGGAGGGGAGGTGATGTGAGTGCCACAGGGGGAGGGGAGGTGATGTAAGTGCCACAGGGGGAGGGGAGGTGATGTAAGTGCCACAGGGGGAGGGGAGGTGATGTGAGTGCCACAGGGGGAGGGGAGGTGATGTGAGTGTCACAGGGGGAGGGGAGGTGATGAGAGTGCCACAGGGGAGGGGGAGGTGATGTGAGTGCCACAGGGGGAGGGGAGGTGATGTGAGTGCCACAGGGGGAGGGGAGGTGATGTGAGTGCCACAGGGGGAGGGGGAGGGGAGGTGAGTGCCACAGGGGGAGGGGGGGTGACGTGCGTGCCGCAGGGGGAGGGGAGGTGATGTGAGTGCCACAGGGGGAGGGGAGGTTATGTGAGTGCCACAGGGGGAGAGGGAGGTGATGTGAGTGCCACAGGGGGAGGGGGAGGTGATGTGAGTGCCACAGGGGACTGGGAGGTTATGTGAGTGCCACAGGGGGAGGGGGAGGTTATGTGAGTGCCACAGGGGGAAGGGAGGTGATGTGAGTGCCACAGGGGGAGGTGATGTGAGTACCACAGGGGGAGGGGGAGGTGATGTGAGTGCCACAGGGGGAAGGGAGGGAAAGTGAGTACCATAGGGGGAGGGGAGGTGATGTGAGTGCCACAGGGGGAGGGGGAGGTGATGTAAGTGCCACAGGGGGAGGGGGAGGTGATGTAAGTGCCACAGGGGGAGGGGGAGGTGATGTGAGTATCATAGGGGGAGCGGGAGGTAATGTGAATACCACAGGGGGAGGGGAGGTGATGTGAGTGCCACAGGGGGAGGTGATGTGAGTGCCACAAGGGGAGGGGAGGTAATGTGAGTACCACAGGGGGAGGGGGAGGTGATGTGAGTGTCACAGGGGGAGGGGGAGGTGATGTGAGTGCCACAGGGGGAGGCGATGTGAGTACCACAGGGGAGGGTAGGGGATATGAGTACCACAGGGGAGGGGAGGTGATGTGAGTGCCACAGGGGGAGGTGATGTGAGTGCCACAGGGGGAGGGGGAGGTGATGTGAGTGTCACAGGGGGAGGGGAGGTGATGTGAGTGTCACAGGGGGAGGGGAGGTGATGTGAGTACCACAGAAGGAGGGGGAGGTAATGTGAGTACCACAGGGGGAGGTGATGTGAATACCACAGGGGGAGGGGGAGGGGATGAGAGTGCCACAGGGTAATGAAAA
>NW_028234443.1:1951528-1956528 GCF_977035675.1 Penaeus japonicus
ATCTTAATTTTTAATTTCTCTCTTGATTTTTATCTTAATTTTTAATTTCTCTCTTGATTTTTATCTTAATTTTTAATTTCTCTCTTGATTTTTATCTTAATTTTTAATTTCTCTCTTGATTTTTATCTTAATTTTTAATTCCTATCTTGATTTTTATCTTAATCTTTAATTCCTATCTTGATTTCATCTTAATTTTTTAAATTTCCATTTTAATTTTTATCTTAATCTTTTAATTTTTATCTTAATCTTTTAATTTATATCTTAATTTTTTATCTTAATCTTTTAATTTCTATCTTAATCTTTAATCTTATTCTTTAAATTAGACCTCCTGGCTGCAAGTTTAACCCCAGCGGAAACAAAGAACCTGAGCGAATACTTACAAGTGTTCAAAATGAGTATAAACTAAACATACGGGACCTAATAAATGCCCTCTCACGTGTTAGTCATAACATTTTATTAACGACTTGACTATTCGAACTGCTCGAAGGGTCATAGGGGTTCGAACTGGTCGAAGGGTCATAGGGGTTCGAACTGGTCGAAGGGTCATAGGGGTTCGAACTGGTCGAAGGATCATAGGGGTTCGAACTGGTCGAAGGGTCATAGGGGTTCGAACTGCTCGAAGGGTCATAGGGGTTCGAACTGGTCGAAGGGTCATAGGGGTTCGAACTGCTCGAAGGATCATAGGGGTTCGAAATGGTCGAAGGATCATAGGGGTTCGAAATGGTCGAAGGGTCATAGGGGTTCGAACTGCTCGAAGGATCATAGGGGTTCGAAATGGTCGAAGGATCATAGGGGTTCGAACTGCTCGAAGGGTCATAGGGGTTCGAACTGGTCGAAGGATCATAGGGGTTCGAACTGGTCGAAGGGTCATAGGGGTTCGAACTGGTCGAAGGATCATAGGGGTTCGAACTGCTCGAAGGGTCATAGGGGTTCGAACTAGTCGAAGGGTCATAGGGGTTCGAACTGCTCGAAGGATCATAGGGGTTCGAACTGGTCGAAGGGTCATAGGGGTTCGAACTGGTCGAAGGATCATAGGGGTTCGAAATGGTCGAAGGATCATAGGGGTTCGAAATGGTCGAAGGGTCATAGGGGTTCGAACTGCTCGAAGGATCATAGGGGTTCGAAATGGTCGAAGGATCATAGGGGTTCGAACTGCTCGAAGGGTCATAGGGGTTCGAACTGGTCGAAGGATCATAGGGGTTCGAACTGGTCGAAGGGTCATAGGGGTTCGAACTGGTCGAAGGATCATAGGGGTTCGAACTGCTCGAAGGATCATAGGGGTTCGAACTGGTCGAAGGATCATAGGGGTTCGAACTGGTCCAAGGGTCATAGGGATTCGAACTGGTCGAAGGGTCATAGGGGTTCGAACTGGTCGAAGGGTCATAGGGGTTCGAACTGGTCGAAGGGTCATAGGGGTTCGAACTGCTCGAAGGGTCATAGGGGTTCGAACTGGTCGAAGGGTCATAGGGGTTCGAACTGGTCGAAGGATCATAGGGGTTCGAACTGGTCGAAGGGTCATAGGGGTTCGAACTGGTCGAAGGGTCATAGGGGTTCGAACTGCTCGAAGGGTCATAGGGGTTCGAACTGGTCGAAGGATTGTAGGGGTTCGAATTGGTCGAAGGGTCATAGGGGTTCGAACTGGTCGAAGGATCATAGGGGTTCGAACTGGTCGAAGGGTCATAGGGGTTCGAACTGGTCGAAGGGTCATAGGGATTCGAACTGGTCGAAGGGTCATAGGGGTTCGAACTGGTCGAAGGGTCATAGGGGTTCGAACTGGTCGAAGGGTCATAGGGGTTCGAACTGGTCGAAGGGTCATAGGGGTTCGAACTGGTCGAAGGGTCATAGGGGTTCGAACTGGTCGAAGAGTCATAGGGGTTCGAACTGGTCGAAGGGTCATAGGGATTCGAACTGGTCGAAGGGTCATAGGATCTCGAACTGGTCGAAGGATCATAGGGGTTCGAACTGGTCGAAGGGTCATAGGGATTCGAACTGGTCGAAGGGTCATAGGATCTCGAACTGGTCGAAGGGTCATAGGGGTTCGAACTGGTCGAAGGGTCATAGGGATTCGAACTGGTCGAAGGATCATAGGGGTTCGAACTGGTCGAAGGGTCATAGGGATTCGAACTGGTCGAAGGGTCATAGGATCTCGAACTGGTCGAAGGGTCATAGGGATTCGAACTGGTCGAAGAGTCATAGGGGTTCGAAATGGTCGAAGGGTCATAGGGATTCGAACTGGTCGAAGGGTCATAGGGGTTCGAACTGGTCGAAGGATCAAAGGGCCATAGGCGTTCGAACTGGTCGAAGGGTCATAGGATCTCGAACTGGTCGAAGGATCATAGGGGTTCGAACTGGTCGAAGGATCATAGGGGTTCGAACTGATCGAAGGGTCATAGGGGTTCGAAATGGTCGAAGGGTCATAGGGGTTCGAACTGGTCCAAGGGTCATAGGGATTCGAACTGCTCGAAGAGTCATAGGGGTTCGAACTGGTCGGAGGGTCATAGGGGTTCGAACTGGTCGAAGGATCATAGGGGTTCGAACTGGTCCAAGGGTCATAGGGATTCGAACTGGTCGAAGAGTCATAGGGGTTCGAACCTGATTCTCGTATACATGTGCTTGTGATTAGAGTTAGAAGAACCAGGTGGTAGTTGAGGTTGTAAAAACTAGATCCCTGATGTGATTGTGACATTTTTAGTATCATGTTGACTCAGGTGAAGGTGGTGTGGTGATCGGGATTACAACATGTGTGCTATGAGGATGATGACATGGTGTTTGTGATGATAACTTGAGTCAGATGATATGTTTGCCTGTGATGGCTATATGTTGGCATATGATGGCATATTGGTGGCTGGGATGATAACATGTTGGCTTAAATAATGCCATGTTGCTTGTAATGTCAATATGATGACATATGATGACTCACTGTGGCTCAGATGATAACAATATCTCAAAGATTATATGTTGACTCGAATAATGAATGACATGTAGGCTGAGATAAGAATATGTTGGCTCAGATAATGAGATGAATGCTGACATGACAGAATCCTGATTGAAATGATTAATAATAATAACACTTATATTATGAAATGAGTCACGTTACTTGATGAGATGATGTGATGACACTATCTTTAGTATGATGTGATGACACTATCTTTAGTATGATGTGATGACACTATCTTTAGTATGATGTGATGACACTTTCTTTAGCATGATGTGATGACCTCAACCAATGAATGATGACACTATCTTTGTCCTCTTGACGTCAGAGCAGTAAGGTGTAAGCCAATACGATTTCTTAATTACTAAATAGGACATCTAGGGTTATGATAATTATTAATAAAGTGCTATGTTATTTTTAGATACGCTTCCATTAATTATTTCTTAGACACGTTTTTTTTGGTTATGTTTGTTATTAGGATTATCGATATTGCTGTTTTGTTATCTGTTATCTTATTATTTTTTATTATCAATATTTTTATTATTATTATTATTATCATTATCATTGTTATTGTTATTACTATCATCATCACAAGTATTGTTATTGATATTATTATTATCACTATCATTGTGATTATTACCATCATTATCATTATCATCATAGTTAATGATAGCCCCATCACTATCATTACATTATCGTTATTGTTATCATCACCATCAACACAACCACCACCATCATTCTAAACAACCACCACCACCAATCCACCATCCTAAACAACCACCATCCCAACCACCACCACCATCATCCCTACCACCATCCCTCCCGTGACCACTACAAACAACCATCCCAACCACCACCACCAATCCACCATCCTAACCACCACCACCAATCCACCATCCTAACCACCACCACCAATCCACCATCCTAACCACCACCACCAATCCACCATCCTAACCACCACTATCATCCCACCCGTGACCACCATCCCAACCAACCACAACCACCATCCCAACCACCATCCCACCCGTGACCACCACCATCATCCCAACCACCAACCCAACCACCACAATCAACCATCCCAACCACTACCATCCCAACCACTACCATCCCAACCACCACCACCATCCCAACCACAACCACCACCACCACCATTCCAACCACTACCATCCCAACCACCACCACCATCATCCCAACCACCACCACCATCCCAACCACCCACCATCCCAACCACCATCCCAACCACAACCACCATCAACCATCCCAACTACCATCCCAACCACAACCACCATCATCCCTACCACCATCCCAACCACCACCATCCCAACCACCCCCACCATCATCTCAACCACCATCCCAACCACCATCATCATCCCAACCATCCCAACAACCACCATCCCAACCACCATCCCAACCACCACCACAACCACCACCATCCCACCCGTGACCACCACCACTATCCTAAACAACCACAACCACCACCACCATCCCAACCAACCACCACCACCATCCCAACCACCACCATCCCAACCACAACCACCACCATCTCAACCACCCACCACCATCCCAACCACCCACCACCACCATCCCAACCACCACCACCATCCCAACCACCCACCACCATCCCAAACAACCACCACCACCATCCCAAACAACCACCACCACCATCCCAAACAACCACCACCACCATCCCAACCACCACCCCACCCATAACCACCCACTCGTGTTGCAGGTTGGAGGTTCATCAAAGGAGGTCTACGTGTACTCCGCCTACCTCGACCGGCGGGGAAGTTACAAGGTCGTTCGTATTATGGCCATCGTTATGAGACGAAAAAAGGTATTTATATTTCTATTTATTCTCTTTATTATCGTTGTTGTTGTTGTTGTCGTTCGTATTATGGCCATCGTTATGAGACGAAAAAAAGGTATTTATATTTCTATTTATTCTCTTTATTATCGTTGTTGTTGTCGTTCGTATTATGGCCATCGTTATAAGACGAAAAAAGGTATTTATATTTCTATTTATGCTTTTTAGTATCGTTGTTGTTGTCGTTCGTATTATGGCCAT
>NW_028234443.1:1959028-1964028 GCF_977035675.1 Penaeus japonicus
CACCCAGCGAGTCCCCGGCAAAACTCGCCTAATTCGTGAGAACTGGAACCTGGCTTACTCTGCAGCTTTCATCCTCTGCGAAGTGCCTTCCTCCCTCAATCCAACCCGGGTCGTACCAATCCTCAACGGCCAGGTCGACAGGAGTTCTAGTCTACCCGTTCGGATCTTTCCCGAAGGACCGCCCAGAGCTAACCTGAGCGTGTGCGTGAAGCCCTTCCACTATGAATTCAACAGAGCCGTATGGTTGGTCGAATTCATCGAGTTCTATCGACTCTTGGGCACTGATCAGTTCATATTCTACAACCACACGGTGGGTCCCGACGTCCAGGATGTCCTACGGTTCTACCAGGACCTTGGCTTGGTCACAGTCCTCCCTTGGACGCTACCAGTCACGTCCCAAAAACAGATAAGAACCGAAGGTATTTTCACAGCCCTAAACGACTGTAATCTTAGGTCGATTGGTCGATACGCTCTCACAGCCATGGTGGATGTGGATGAATATTTGGTGCCCAGAAAACACAACACGTTGCCAGAGCTGATCAAATCCTTCTGGGAATATGACTGTTACATCTTCCAAGTAAGTGTGAATTGTACTTACTGCGTCATTTTTTTTTTTTTTTTTTTTTTTTTGGGGGGGGGGGGGGTCTGTTTTGTTAGCGGTTACCATACCTTTATTCAGACTTATTCTTATTTGGTAGAATGTCAGCAAATCTCTCTGAACTGAACTGAACAGCATATGACAGGCACCTCAGAAATATTAAATTTGCAATCAATCACTGTTAACTTAGTATTATACTATACAATTAACCTATTCTTTAATACAGAATTGTAATTCTCATCAACAAAAGAATTTAACGTGGTAAACGCAATCGCGATTGGCCACAGAAACAAATTCAAATTCGAAAAAAAAACGCGGGAACCTTTGATGACGTCACGCCAGGCGAATGGCCGATTCTGCTGTTATGAAATATTGGTATAATTGACAAGGAATCTACTGTTTCCTTGACTATGCCTATGTAGGGAATGAAGCTTAGGTGCAATTGAACAAGTTTAGTATTTAATCCAATCAGTTTAAGCCTGAAAGTTTCGAACAATTGAGGCATTGCGTCAGACCGACATAAACGGCCAAAGAGAACATTGAATGAATAAGATAAAAAACAAAAATAATGAATGGGAGAAAAAGAACAGGTATACAGAATGATTTACTGCATAAATTAATGAATCAGAGAGAAAGAAATATATTACAATAGCCAGTTAAGAGAGGAGCTGGGGACGAGCCTGAATGGCCTTGCCTGTTCTGACGTCATCAAAGCTTTTCCCCAAATTCAAATATATTTTGAGGCGGTGGTTTTTTAGGGGCGGAAGTCGACAAATTAAAAAAGATATAGAGATTAAATTCCTCTTCTGATTAAATTGATCATTTGATATCATAGGGTATTGTTTGATGAAATATGAGAATTGTATCTCGGCTCTAGCATTCACCTTTAAGGTTAATTAATAGGCCAAATAGTCAAAAGATTATTGGTGTTATTATAATCATTACAATGGTGATCATTTATTTTCTTTAGTTGCTGCTATTATTATTATTATCATGTTATTGTCATAATTCATTATCATTATTACTACTACTATTATTACAATTAGCTATATCACTCTTCATATTTCTACTTTTATTCTCATTTATATTGTCATTATTACTATTATTATTATCATTCATATAATGATCATAATAATCGTTGACATTATTAAAAGCATCATAACTACTATTATTTACATCATTATCATTATTTACATTATCATTGTGATTATGACTGGTTTCACTATCATTATTATCACTACATCATAATAGTTCTTATCACCATAATATCATTATTATTGCTATTATTATCACATATAATACATACGTTTAAAAGACGTATTTAAAACGTTTCTTGAATGTTGCCGATTCTTTGCAATTATTTTTTTTATTAGGATTGCAAATGAATCGGAAGGTCTCGATATGATATTCGCGTAAAGAAAGGGGAGTTTTAGATAACAGATCAAGGAGATAGGATAAGATAGATATATCTTAGATAAAAAGACATATTAAATGAGATTAAACATATCCACAACATGGAAGGTACGATCAATCTTGACGTTTCGAGTACGACTAGAGTCCTCAGTCGTCTTGGTATTTATAGGAGTCGTTGCGTCTTGGCTATTAAAATTGTTACTTCAACGTTTTATTTTTTCTTGTCTCATTTGGGTAAATTAATTAGCCAGGTGTTGTTTAGGGCTCACCTATTTATATTCCTTCGAGAACTCTGATTGTCTACTTCTGTTTTATTATTATTATCATAGGTTGCTAGCTACTATCTTAGATCTTATCTCTTCCTTCTTTCGTGAATCTATATTCTCTATTTTTCCATTCGTATTCGGTTTCTGTAAGAATATAGGATATATATTTGTGGTTTTGGTGTATTTTCTCTCTCCTTATCTCTCTCTCCCCTTATCTCTCTCTCTCTCTCTCTCTCTCTCTCTCTCTCTCTCTCTCTCTCTCTCTCTCTCTCTCTCTCTCTCTCTTTCTCTCTCTTTCTCTCTCTCTCCCTCTCTCTTCTCTCTCTCCCTCTTTTTTATTCTCTCTCTCTCTCTTCTCTCTCTCTCTCCTCTCTCTCTCTCCCTCTCCCTCTCTCCCTCTCTCTTTTCTCCTCTTCCCTCTCTCCTCCTCTCTTTCTTCTCTCCTCCCTCACGCTCACCCTCTCAACAAAAAAAAAAAAAAAAAAAAAAAAATGAACTGATCATAGTTCAAGCAAACAAAACCACTTACCAAAAGCAACCATACATAAATGATAGTCCTAATCACACTACCAAAGGTGACCATTTTCACACTCTTTCCAGTCCCAATTCCTCGAGTGTTGCCACAACCATGACACACCCTCGCGTCTCCCACAGAATGTTTTCTTCTACCTGTACTGGGAAAACGACACGGCAGTACACGACACTCTCTACGGAAACGACAACGCCCTCGGAACCAGCTTGTTCGGCGAGGAGGCTCTCGTACCCTACCTCCTGACGGCGTACAAGACGAGACGGCTGACAGCGCCACATAAGCCAGGTCAGCGGTCTAAGTACATCGTCAGGCCGGAACGCGTCGTCGAGGTTGGCAACCATGTCGTCTGGGAACACGTCGGTGAGTCGTCCGGGAGGAGGAGGGAGACGGGGAGTGGGAGGGGGGAATAAGAGGGGGGGAGGAGGGAGACGGGGAGCGAAAGAGGGGAATAAGAGAGGGGGAGGGGGGGAGAAAGGGGAGTCGAGAGTGAAAGAGAGAGAGAGAGAGGGGAAGGAGGGAGGCATAAGTGGAAGTGGGATGGTGAGGGGAAATGTTAGACGTTTTCAGTGACATACTCATGAATGAGTCAGTGAGTGAAGTTAGACGTTTTCTGAGACACTCTTGTGAATGAGTCAGTGAGTGAAATTAGATGTTCTCAGAGATACTCTTGTGAATGAGTCAGTGAGTGAAGTTAGACGTTCTCAGAGACATACTCATGAATGAGTCAGTGAGTGAAGTTAGACGTTCTCAGCGATAAACTAGTAACAGAGTAAATGAGTGAAGTTAGACGCTCTCAGAGACACTCTTGTGAATGAGTCAATGAGTGAAGTCAGACGTTTTCAATGACATACTCGTTAATAAGTCAGTGATTGAAGTTAGACGTTTTTAATGACATACTTGTTAATAAGTCAGTGAGTGAAGTTAGACGCTCTCAGAGACACACTCATAAAAGAATCAACAAGTGAAATCAAGACGCTCTCAGAGAGACACTCATGAATGAGTCAATGAGTGAAATCAGAGACACACTCATAAATGAGTCCATGAGTAACTTCCTCCTTCCTCTTCCCTCCAGGTGGCAAGAAAGTCAAAAACGTGTCCCCGGACCTTGGCATCTCGCATCACTACAGAATCTGTGAGTTCGGGGGCTTTGATTGCCTCAAACAGCCTAATCAGGTAGGATTTGATTACTTTATGGTGGTGTGGTTTGTGGTGTGTGTGTGGTGTCGTTTCGTAGGTTGACTGGTGATTGACGAATTGTGGCGTGGGGTATTTTGGTTGTTTTTGGATTTTTTGTTTTGTTTTTGGTTGGAGACAGATAAGTTTTTTTTTTTTTTTTTTTTTTTTTGGGGGGGTGTTTTGATTGATGGTAGGGGGATGTGTGTGGGGGGGAGGGTGGGGGGTTGTTTGTGTTTGTGTGTGGGGGGGGTTGTGTGTTTGTGTGTGTGTGTGTGTTGCGTGTGTGTGGGTCTGTGTGTGTGTGTGTCTGTGTCTGTGTTTGTATGTGTGTGTCTGTGTCTGAGTCTCTGTGTATGTGTGTTGTGTGCGTGTGTGCGTGTGTGCATATCCACTAAATCACCCCCTTTCTCACGCAGGTGGACCGAAGGACGCACGAGTGGCTAATCCCCCTGGCAAAGAGGGTAGCGTCCTCTTGTTCCAGCATCTTCCCTTCCCTCGGCCGGTGTCCCAAGGCGCCTCCGCTGGGATCTCCTTGGTGATGTCCTTCTTGACTGACGCTTCTTCACACACACACACACACACAAACACACACGTACATGACATATTATAACACAAGACAACACACAACACAAACACACACAGACACAGACACAACACATAAACACACACTAACACACACACACACACAACACACACACACAGCACACACACACAACACACAGCACACAACACACAAACACACACACTAACACACAGACACAGACACACACATAAACACACACTAACACACAGACACAGACACACACATAAACATGCACTAACACACAGACACAGACACACACATACACAGACACACACAAACACACACAACACACAAACACACACACACACACAACACAAACACACACACAAACACACACACACACACACACACACACACACACACACACACACACACACACACACACACACAACACACACACACACACAAACACACACACACACACACACACAC
>NW_028234443.1:1971528-1984028 GCF_977035675.1 Penaeus japonicus
AGAACAAGGTCAACATAATGTCATACCGGTCACCCCAGGCTAGGCAGACGGCGTGCTAACCACAGGGTCGTGAACACAGAACAGCTCCAAGAGGCGCCGAACACCACGAGGGGAAACACCACGTGGCGAGGCAGGGCACGAGGGGAAACACCACGTGGCGAGGCAGGGCACGAGGGGAAACACCACGTGGCGAGGCAGGGCACGAGGGGAAACACCACGTGGCGAGGCAGGGCACGAGGGGAAACACCACGTGGCAAGGCAGGCCACGAGGGGAAACACCACGTGGCGAGGCAGGCCACGAGGGGAAACACCACGTGGCGAGGCAGGCCACGAGGGGAAACACCACGTGGCGAGGCAGGGCACGAGGGGAAACACCACGTGGGGAGGCAGGGCACGAAGGGAAACACCACGTGGCGAGGCAGGGCACGAGGGGAAACACCACGTGGGGAGGCAGGGCACGAAGGGAAACACCACGTGGGGAGGCAGGGCACGAGGGGAAACGCCACGTGGGGAGGCAGGGCACGAAGGGAAACACCACGTGGGGAGGCAGGGCACGAAGGGAAACGCCACGTGGCGAGGCAGGGCACGAGGGGAAACACCACGTGGGGAGGCAGGGCACGAGGGGAAACACCACGTGGCGAGGCAGGGCACGAGGGGAAACACCACGTGGCGAGGCAGGGCACGAGGGGAAACACCACGTGGCAAGGCAGGCCACGAGGGGAAACACCACGTGGCGAGGCAGGCCACGAGGGGAAACACCACGTGGCGAGGCAGGCCACGAGGGGAAACACCACGTGGCGAGGCAGGGCACGAGGGGAAACGCCACGTGGGGAGGCAGGGCACGAAGGGAAACACCACGTGGGGAGGCAGGGCACGAAGGGAAACGCCACGTGGCGAGGCAGGGCACGAGGGGAAACACCACGTGGCGAGGCAGGGCACGAGGGGAAACACCACGTGGCGAGGCAGGGCACGAAGGGAAACACCACGTGGGGAGGCAGGGCACGAAGGGAAACGCCACGTGGCGAGGCAGGGCACGAGGGGAAACACCACGTGGCGAGGCAGGCCACGAGGGGAAACACCACGTGGCGAGGCAGGGCACGAGGGGAAACACCACGTGGCGAGGCAGGGCACGAGGGGAAACGCCACGTGGCGAGGCAGGGCACGAGGGGAAACACCACGTGGCGAGGCAGGGCACGAGGGGAAACACCACGTGGCGAGGCAGGGCACGAGGGGAAACACCACGTGGCGAGGCAGGGCACGAAATAAACACACAATAACACGTCTATCCTATATTTACCCTACTAGTTCTTCACAAGTACACTAATCTATAGGCACCATACAGGGGGGGGGGGGACCAGCACATCACACTGCACCATACAGTACAAACACAGGGTATCTCAGGTCACCAGAGGCACACGCGAGGTCTTAACAGCAGGAACACCAAACCGTCTCTCCTGGTTTTGTTCCTCTGTTCCTTCTCTTCCACGATTCTTACATCATGTTACCCTGTTGACACATATTTACACAAAGACAAAGACCCAACTGGCGTAGCAATAATATCAAATGTGATTTACAAAGACCCACTGGCGTAGCGATAATATCAAATGTGATTTACAAAGACCCACTGGCGTAGCGATAATATCAAATGTGATTTACAAAGACCCACTGGCGTAGCAATAATATCAAATGTGATTTACAAAGACCCACTGGCGTAGCGATAATATCAAATGTGATTTACAAAGACCCACTGGCGTAGCAATAATATCAAATGTGATTTACAAAGACCCACTGGCGTAGCGATAATATCAAATGTGATTTACAAAGACCCACTGGCGTAGCAATAATATCAAATGTGATTTACAAAGACCCACTGGCGTAGCGATAATATCAAATGTGATTTACAAAGACTCACTGGCGTAGCGATAATATCAAATGTGATTTACAAAGACTCACTGGCCTAGCAATAATATCAAATGTGATTTACAACCACCCACTGGCGTAGCAATAATATCAAATGTGATTTACAACCACCCACTGGCGTAGCAATAATATCAAATGTGATTTACAAAGACTCACTGGCGTAGCAATAATATCAAATGTGATTTACAAAGACCCACTGGCCTAGCAATAATATCAAATGTGATTTACAACCACCCACTGGCGTAGCAATAATATCAAATGTGATTTACAAAGACCCACTGGCCTAGCAATAATATCAAATGTGATTTACAAACACCCACTGGCGTAGCAATAATATCAAATGTGATTTACAAACACCCACTGGCGTAGCAATAATATCAAATGTGATTTACAAACACCCACTGGCGTAGCAATAATATCCAATATAATTTACAAATTCATATATTTCAACAACTAAATTCCGTTCATTTCCATCATCAAATCTCCTTTAAAATCAAGGAACCGTAAATATCACGTTTTCCAAAATGCAACACAAGTGTCAGAAATAACACGCTAAGGTAGGAAAACCGATGGAAAATCCAGGTTCCAGAAATGCTAATCTTAATTTATCGGTGTTATTGGATTTTTATCCCAAAAGCATTCGGTAAAGATGAGCAAGAAGTCCTGCTGGGAATTCTGGAATATTTAGCGATACGGATTTGAGAATCTTAAGAAACTCTGCTGGAAATTCTGGAACATTTAGCGATGAAGATTTGAGTCTCAGGAAATTTTGCTGGAAATTCTGGAATATTTAGCAATAAAGATTTGAAAATCAAGAAATTCTGGAATATCTAGCCATAAATATTTGAGTCTCTGGAAATTCTGGAATATTTAACGATGAAGATTTGAGAATCTTAAGAAATCCTGCTGGAAATTCTGGAATATTTAGCGATGAAGATTTGAGAATCATAAGAAATTCTGGAATATTTAGCCATAAATACTTGAGTCTCAGGAAATTTTGCTGGAAATTCTGGGATATTTAGCCATAAATATTTGAGAATCACAAGAAATTCTAGAATATTTAGCGATAAACATTTGAGAATTCTAAGAAGTCCTGCTAGGAATTCTGGAATATTTAGCCATAAATAATACTAGAACGTTTCTATCTAAAGTCACGTATTCTTAATATTATCATTACTATCGTTATTGTTATCAGTGTTAGTAGTATTAACTTTAGCATTATTTCTAATATTATGATGATTGTTGTTTTGTTTTTGCTGTTTTTTCCATTGTTATTACTGAGTATCATCGTTATTACTATAATCATTATCATTATTGTTATTATTACTATTCCTATTATAACCAACATCAAAGTTCATTATCATCAATATTTCCAGTTGTTATAACATGACTACCATCTTTATCATCTCCATTTTTATCAAAATTAAAGACCTACTTAACAATTTCCTATAAGAACGTAATTTTTCACAATTCTTCAGACATTTCAAAGCTATTTAAGTTATTTTCATGTCTTGATACAGCGGGGGGGGGGGGGGGGGAGGGGGGTACCAACATAAGAATAAAAGGGAAGACACAGAGAGAAAGAGAAAGATGAGGGAACAAAACAGAGAAAGAGAAACAAAGGGTTAGAAAGAGAGAGAGAGAGAGAGAGAAACAGAGAGAGAAAGAGAAACGGAGAGAGAGAGAAAGAGAAACAGAGAGAGAGAGAGAGAGAGAAATAGATAGAAAGAACCGTGTTTATAAATATATATGTTAGATTTTCTTGAAAATAACATGAAGTTATAGCTATTTCGAATATACATTGTCATAGATGTTATTTCTATGTTGGTGATGATAGACGATATATTGCAAAATATAATCAAGCTAAAATAAAAACAACATGACACGTTAACGCCAAAAAGATAATAATAAAAAGAAGAAAAGGAGAATAACAAAAAAAAAATAATAATAATAATAATAAATTTCTTGGTAACAGGATTATGATGATAAATTCACTCGATAACTGATCAATTGATAATGATTATTTGAAATTATTTGTTAACCTTGGCAAGGATATAAAGGAAGGAGTTGCCTTACTAATAATGGCGAAATTTCCCCAAAGTTAGTTAATTAGTATTCATAACAGGAGTAAAATAGTATAGTATACTGTGCGTGTGGTGTGTGTGTGTGTGTTTATGTATGTATTATGTATGTATGTATGTAATATATATATATATATATATATATATATATATATATATATATATATATATATATATATATATATATATATATATATATCTGCATGTGTGTGTGTGTGTGTGTGTGTGTGTGTGTGTGTGTGTGTGTGTGTGTGTGTGTGTGTGTGTCTGTGAGTGTGTGTATGTCAGTGTGAGTGTGTGTGTGTGTGTGAGTGTGAGTGAGAGTGTGTGTGTGTGTGTGTGTGTGTGTATGTTTGTGTGTGTGTGTGAGTTACGCAGTACAAAATACTTTTCTTTGTAGTTTCACCTTCCGATGTCATAATGACATAAGAATTAATTACACATGAAGAGTGATGTAAAAAATAAAAAACAGACCAATTAAGGTATTAAACAACCGTAAGAAAATTAATTAAATTGGTATGATTATGGTTCGCGTGGTGATAGTAATATTAATTATATAAACATTCTTCACTTTATTCCTAAAAGTTTTTTTTTTTTCTTAATATCATACATAATTAGAGACAGATAGACATAAAGGTAGGGAGACAGGTAGATAGATATATAGGTAGATAGGTAGAGAGACAAACGAATGTGTTTATATATACATAAAGTATAATGTCCATAATGGATATTTTTTTAATATATTTTCAGAGTATATCATGTTATCATAAATGAATTGTAAATGTATACTGTGTGTGTGTGTGTGTGTGCGCGCGCGCGTGTGTGTGTGTGTGTATGTGTGTACGTTTTTTTTGTGTGTGTGTGTGCGCGCGCGCGTGTGTGTGTGTGTATGTGTGTACGTTTTTTGTGTGTGTGTGTATGTGTGTACGTTTTTTTTTTTGTTTTTTTTTTTTTTTTGTGTGTGTGTTACGCAACAGATTGCAATATAAATGCAAATTGACTTCATATCAGTATTCCACTAACCTCCATAATATATATTTGACGTTTACTATTAGCAACAGTATTAGTAGTAGTAGTAGTAGCAATAGTATAATCGATGGTGGTGATTCAGTCGAACCAGCAATGTGGTGTTTCACTTGACGTATGCAAATGGGCTGCTAAGATCACAGCTTCTTATCCTTCATTTAAATATTCTATTCTCAATCATGTCCATGTTTTTTGTTTTTTGTATCATCACCATCATTATCCTTATCATCACCACCATCATCATCATCATTATCATCATCATCATTATCATCATCATCACCATCATCATCATCATCATCATTACCATCATTATTATCATCACCACCATCATCATCATCATCATTATCCTTAATGCTAGTAATAGTTGTAGCATAATTCCTATTTTTATCACCGCTATCATTATTCCCTATCATTATTATCAAAACAAAAATTACCATAAACGCAATTACTGCAGTGATTACAAAGCAAAAAGACGAGTGAGTGATACAGAAAAATACAAACAGTAAAAGAATTAGAAGGATAGGGAGAGAAATAGAGAAGAATTAAAAAGGGAAAATAGAGAAGATACAATTAATATGATATAAAAATACAATTGAAATCACGTAGTAAAGACTCAGTCCGCTAGAGTGTTCAGTAGGCTGCAATATAAATGTAAAATGTTCAAGAAGTTCAGTTTAAATTTAGAAGGTTAAATTTTGTTGAAAACAAAGTTATAGAAATATATCGATGTATCAATATCTCATTATTTTAAGTTAAAGTTTTGCATTTATGAAAATCGTGTCATTTTCATCTTCGGATTCAGTGTACCTTCTCTTTGAATTTCTTTTGTTTTATTAATGAAAATCCGGCCAATTTCATCTTTGGATTAAGTGTAGCCTCTCTCTGAATCATCTTTGAATCTTTTTTTTTATTTTTTTTTTTATTATTTATTCGAAAGAACAAGGTCAACATAATAATGTCACACCGGTCACCCCAGGCTAGGCAGACGGCGTGCTAACCACAGGGTCGTGAACACAGAACAGAACAGCTCCAAGAGGCACCGAACACCACGTGGCGAGGCAGGGCACGAGGGGAAACGCCACGTGGGGAGGCAGGGCACGAGGGGACACGCCATGTGGCGAGGCAGGGCACGAGGGGACACGCCATGTGGCGAGGCAGGGCACGAGGGGACACGCCATGTGGCGAGGCAGGGCACGAGGGGACACGCCATGTGGCGAGGCAGGGCACGAGGGGACACGCCATGTGGCGAGGCAGGGCACGAGGGGAAACGCCACGTGGGGAGGCAGGGCACGAGGGGAAACGCCACGTGGGGAGGCAGGGCACGAGGGGACACGCCATGTGGCGAGGCAGGGCACGAGGGGACACGCCATGTGGCGAGGCAGGGCACGAGGGGACACGCCATGTGGCGAGGCAGGGCACGAGGGGAAACGCCACGTGGGGAGGCAGGGCACGAGGGGACACGCCATGTGGCGAGGCAGGGCACGAGGGGAAACGCCACGTGGGGAGGCAGGGCACGAGGGGAAACGCCACGTGGGGAGGCAGGGCACGAGGGGAAACGCCACGTGGGGAGGCAGGGCACGAGGGGACACGCCATGTGGCGAGGCAGGGCACGAGGGGACACGCCATGTGGCGAGGCAGGGCACGAGGGGACACGCCACGTGGCGAGGCAGGGCACGAGGGGACACGCCATGTGGCGAGGCAGGGCACGAGGGGACACGCCATGTGGCGAGGCAGGGCACGAGGGGACACGCCATGTGGCGAGGCAGGGCACGAGGGGACACGCCATGTGGCGCGGCAGGGCACGAGGGGAAACGCCACGTGGGGAGGCAGGGCACGAGGGGACACGCCATGTGGCGAGGCAGGGCACGAGGGGAAACGCCACGTGGGGAGGCAGGGCACGAGGGGAAACGCCACGTGGGGAGGCAGGGCACGAGGGGACACGCCATGTGGCGAGGCAGGGCACGAGGGGACACGCCATGTGGCGAGGCAGGGCACGAGGGGAAACGCCACGTGGGGAGGCAGGGCACGAGGGGAAACGCCACGTGGGGAGGCAGGGCACGAGGGGACACGCCATGTGGCGAGGCAGGGCACGAGGGGACACGCCATGTGGCGAGGCAGGGCACGAGGGGACACGCCATGTGGCGAGGCAGGGCACGAGGGGACACGCCATGTGGCGAGGCAGGGCACGAGGGGACACGCCATGTGGCGAGGCAGGGCACGAGGGGACACGCCATGTGGCGAGGCAGGGCACGAGGGGACACGCCATGTGGCGAGGCAGGGCACGAGGGGACACGCCATGTGGCGAGGCAGGGCACGAGGGGACACGCCATGTGGCGAGGCAGGGCACGAGGGGACACGCCATGTGGCGAGGCAGGGCACGAGGGGACACGCCATGTGGCGAGGCAGGGCACGAGGGGACTCGCCATGTGGCGAGGCAGGGCACGAGGGGAAACACCACGTGGGGAGGCAGGGCACGAGGGGAAACACCACGTGGGGAGGCAGGGTACGAGGGGACACGCCACGTGGGGAGGCAGGGCACGAGGGGAAACGCCACGTGGGGAGGCAGGGCACGAGGGGAAACACCACGTGGGGAGGCAGGGTACGAGGGGAAACACCACGTGGGGAGGCAGGGCACGAGGGGAAACGCCACGTGGCGAGGTAGGGCACGAGGGGAAACGCCACGTGGGGAGGCAGGGCACGAGGGGAAACACCACGTGGGGAGGCAGGGTACGAGGGGAAACACCACGTGGGGAGGCAGGCCACGTGGGGAAACACCACGTGGGGAGGCAGGGCACGTGGGGAGGCAGGGCACGAGGGGAAACACCACGTGGGGAGGCAGGGCACGAGGGGAAACCACGTGGGGAGGCAGGCCACGAGGGGAAACACCACGTGGCGAGGCAGGCCACGTGGGGAGGCAGGGCACGAGGGGAAACGCCACGTGGCGAGGTAGGGCACGAGGGGAAACACCACGTGGCGAGGCAGGCCACGTGGGGAGGCAGGGCACGAGGGGAAACGCCACGTGGCGAGGTAGGGCACGAGGGGAAACACCACGTGGGGAGGCAGGCCACGAGGGGAAACACCACGTCGGGAGGCAGGCCACGTGGGGAAACACCACGTGGGGAGGCAGGGCACGAGGGGAAACACCACGTGGGGAGGCAGGGCACGTGGGAAAACACCACGTGGGGAGGCAGGGCACGAGGGGAAACACCACGTGGGGAGGCAGGCCACGTGGGGAAACACCACGTGGGGAGGCAGGGCACGAGGGGAAACACCACGTGGGGAGGCAGGGCACGAGGGGAAACGCCACGTGGCGAGGCAGGGCACGAGGGGAAACACCACGTGGGGAGGCAGGGGCCGGATACTCAAAACAGCTAACGACGTCGTAAGCCCGCGCAGCCAGGCCGCGCATGTCTTAACTCGAACCGCGAGCTCCGAGGGTCATACTCAAAACTTTTAACCGTCCCCGCGTGACGTCACAGCACCTCGTAACTTAAGGGTGGTCCCGAGCACTCGTAACGGTGTGAACCCGGAAATAAGTCGTGCTAGTTCCGACTTGTACAAACGAGATTTGTATAGATTATGTATTACTGACTGTCCCAGACAAAGTATAAGGCGTCATATCAATTTATATTGTATCTGTGTATCACAAATACCTCCATTCTCCCTAGCCACTTGATATAAAGAAGATAACAAGCAATTATAGAATGCGCTCGTTGTTTACCCAGTGGAGGTGACAATACATATTGAATCCACTATAGAGTTTTGGGAAATGAAGGTGTCTTGTCATAGACAAAGGTGTATATATATACGTGTATATATATACGTGTATATATATATATATATATATATATATATATATATATATATATATATATATATATATGTATGTATGTATGTATGTATTTATCATATACAAACATACATATACATTTATATATACATGCATATATATATTCATATATATACAATCATAAATATATATCTGTATCTCTCTGTCTATTTATCCATTCAAATATCCATCTATCTGTTTTTATAATCATCTATATCTCACTCTCGCTCTCTTTCCCACTCCCTCTCTCTCTTTCGCTCGCTCCTCCCCCTAATGACCGTGGCCTCCAATTGGTAGTTACGTCTAAAGGGCTGACTGTTGATTGGTCAATTCGAAATGGTCCCGCCATCTGAGGGTTTCCCATCGAACTACGGTTATGAGGTTTTCTTCCTGTTACGATATTTTATTTTTTCTCTGAGTATGGGAGATTTGAGACCTCGTAGGGACATCGTACCTTGCGAGAGCGTAACCCGCTGCGACGTCTTAAACTGCCAGAGTTTTGAGTATCCGGCCCCAGGGCACGAGGGGAAACACCACGTGGGGAGGCAGGGCACGAGGGGAAACACCACGTGGGGAGGCAGGGCACGTGGGGAAACACCACGTGGGGAGGCAGGGCACGAGGGGAAACACCACGTGGGGAGGCAGGGCACGAGGGGAAACACCACTTGGGGAGGCAGGGCACGAGGGGAAACACCACGTGGGGAGGCAGGGCACGAGGGGAAACACCACGTGGGGAGGCAGGGCACGAGGGGAAACGCCACGTGGCGAGGCAGGGCACGAGGGGAAACACCACGTGGGGAGGCAGGGCACGAGGGGAAACACCACGTGGGGAGGCAGGGCACGAGGGGAAACACCACGTGGGGAGGCAGGGCACGAGGGGACACGCCATGTGGCGAGGCAGGGCACGAGGGGAAACGCCACGTGGGGAGGCAGGGCACGAGGGGAAACGCCACGTGGGGAGGCAGGGCACGAGGGGAAACGCCACGTGGGGAGGCAGGGCACGAGGGGACACGCCACGTGGCGAGGCAGGGCACGAGGGGAAACGCCACGTGGGGAGGCAGGGCACGAGGGGAAACGCCACGTGGGGAGGTAGGGCACGAGGGGAAACGCCACGTGGGGAGGCAGGGCACGAGGGGAAACACCACGTGGGGAGGCAGGGCACGAGGGGAAACGCCACGTGGGGAGGCAGGGCACGAGGGGAAACGCCACGTGGGGAGGCAGGGCACGAGGGGAAACGCCACGTGGGGAGGCAGGGCACGAGGGGACACGCCATGTGGCGAGGCAGGGCACGAGGGGACACGCCATGTGGCGAGGCAGGGCACGAGGGGACACGCCATGTGGCGAGGCAGGGCACGAGGGGACACGCCATGTGGCGAGGCAGGGCACGAGGGAACACGCCATGTGGCGAGGCAGGGCACGAGGGGACACGCCATGTGGCGAGGCAGGGCACGAGGGGACACGCCATGTGGCGAGGCAGGGCACGAGGGGACACGCCATGTGGCGAGGCAGGGCACGAGGGGACACGCCATGTGGCGAGGCAGGGCACGAGGGGAAACACCACGTGGGGAGGCAGGGCACGAAATAAACACACAATAACACGTCTATCCTATATTTACACTACTAGTTCTTCACAAATACACCAATCTATAGGCACCATACAGGGGGGAGGGGGGACCAGCACATCACACTGCACCATACAGGCTTATATCAGTGCAAACACAGGGTATCTCAGGTCACCCACAAGGGGCACACGCGAGGTCTTGACAACAGGAGCACCAAACTGCGTCTGTCCTGGTTTTGTTCCTCCGGTCCTTCTCTTCCACGATTCTTACATCATGTTATCCTGTTGACACATATTTACACAGAGACAAAGACCCACTGGCGTAGCAATAATATCAAATGTAATTTACAAACACCCACTGGCGTAGCGATAATATCAAATGTGATTTACAAAGACCCACTGGCGTAGCAATAATATCAAATGTGATTTACAAACACCCATTGGCGTAGCAATAATATCAAATGTGATTTACAAACACCCACTGATGTAGCGATAATATCAAATGTGATTTACAAACACCCACTGGCGTAGCAATAATATCAAATGTGATTTACAAAGACCCACTGGCGTAGCAATAATATCAAATGTGATTTACAAAGACCCACTGGCGTAGCAATAATATCAAATGTAATTTACAAACACCCACTGGCGTAGCAATAATATCAAATGTGATTTACAAACTCGTATCTTTCAACAACTAAATTCCGTTCATTTCCATCATCAATTTTTTCCTTTAAAATCAAGGAACCGTAAATACCACATTTTCCAAAATGCAACACGTGTCAGAAATAACACGCGAAGGTAGGAAAATCGATGGAAAATCCAGGTTCCAGAAATGCTAATCTTAATTTATCGGTGTTATTGGGTTTTTATCCCAAAAGTATTCGGTAAAGATGAGCAAGAAGTCCTGCTGGGAATTCTGGAATATTTAGCGATACGGATTTGAGAATCTTAAGAAATTCTGGAATATTTAGCCATAAATATTTGAGTCTCAGGAAATTTTGCTGGAAATTCTGGAATATTTAGTGATGAAGATTTGAGAATCTTAAGAAATTCCGCTGGGAATTCTGGAATATTTAGCGATACGGATTTAAGAATCTTAAGAAATTCTGCTGGAAATTCTGGAATATTTAGCGATGAAGATTTGAGTCTCAGGAAATTTTGCTGGGAATTCTGGAATATCTAGCGATACAGTTTTTGAGAATCTTAAGAAATTCTGGTGGAAATTCTGGAATATTTAGCAATGAAGACTTCAGAATCTTAAGAAATTCTGCTAGAAATTCTGGAATATCTAGCCATAAATATTTGAGTCTCAGGAAGTCCTGCTGGGAATTCTGGAATATTTAGCCATAAATACTTGAGTCTCAGGAAATTTTGCTGGAAATTCTGGAATATTTAGCCATAAATACTTGAGAATCACAAAAAATTCTAGAATATTTAGCGATTAAGATTTGAGAATCTTAAGAAGTCCTGCTGGGAATTCTGGAATATTTAGCCATAAATAATACTAGAACGTTTTTATCTAAAGTCACGTATTCTTAATATTATCATTACTATCGTTATTGTTATCAGTGTTAGTAGTATTAACTTTAGCATTATTACTAATATTATGATGATTGTTGTTTTGTTTTTGCTGTTTTTTTCTTTGTTATTAATGCGTATCATCGTTATTACTATAATCATTATCATTATTGTTATTATTACTATTTCTATTAAAAACAACACCATAGGTCATCATCATCAATATCTTTATTATCTCCATTATCATCAAAATTAAAGACCTACTTAACAATTTCCAATAAGAACGTAATTTTTCACAATTCTTCAGACATTTCAAAGCTATTTAAGTTATTTTCATGTCTTGATACAGGGGGGGGGGGGGGGATGCCGACATAAGAATAAAAGGGAAGACACAGAGAGTAAGAGAAAGATGAGGGAACAAAACAGAGAAATACAAACAAACAAAAAGAGAAACAAAGGGTTAGAAAGAGAGATAGAGAGAGAGAGAGAAAGAGAAACAGAGAGAGAGAAATAGATAGGAAGAACCGTGTTTATATATATATATATATATATATATATATAT
>NW_028234443.1:1991528-1996528 GCF_977035675.1 Penaeus japonicus
TAATTAACAAGTTCAGCCTAATATCACCCTAAGTCATGCTCCTAAAGCCACGAGTAATGCACAATTCTATTTCTCCCATTTTATTGTCATTTAGAACCCTGTAGCTTTTTACATCTAAGTAAAAAAAAAAAAAGAAAAAAAAGTCAAAAGCTATTTTTTTGTATGAAAAAACATCTTTAACATGACAAATTAATATCACAAATTATGAGAAAAAAATAAAAGACTCAATATAACTGGAAATTCAATCTATGATCGAGGTTTGTTTTTTATATATCATCTTTTCTGATAAATCTAAATCTTGCCTACTTTTTCCCCTCAAGTTTATACTGAACCTCAAGCCAGTTTCAGAACTGTGACAATATAACAAAATCACCGTTTATCGAAATGTGTGTAAAACAGATACAATTGTATTCAGTGCGGCAGCTATGGTAGGTAGACCAATACATTCACAATAAAACGAAAAACCAGGAAAACATCAAAACAAACAAACTTCCTCGGAAAACGAGTCAAATTCATCATGACAAGTCACACCACAAGCACGTAACCTAGCCTGGTTGCAAATCACCAGCAGATGATATAAGTCGTATGCGATGACACTTACAACACAGAGACATTTCGCATTTCTTTCATTCACTGAGGCCAGAGTCTTCCAGGACAGATCTTCTGCTAGGCAACCTGAAGCTTTTGGAAGTTGTTGGCCATCTCGAGGACCTTGCTGTTCCTCGAAACCGGTGGTCGAGTCTGAAATGAAGCAAAAAAAATATAGTTCAGTTCAGTTCAGACAGATTTGCGAAGACTTTGCTTCACCCGGGCTATATGCACAAGGCGGCCTAGCCTCTGCCAGCTATGAGTGCTGACTCATCTTATCTAATCTTATCTTATCTGAAAAAATATATTAATATATTAAACATTGGCATATGTTAAACGAGATCTTCGTTAAACACATTTTAAAGAGAGATATATATGTTAAATTATGGGTATATACTGAACCAAATGCCCTATACACAACATTATCCTTATTATAAACTTTAGATTTGTTAACAAAATGAAGATGTTATACTTGCAAATATGATAAAATGCTATCACAGAAAAAAGAAAATCTAACATGAAAAAAGTGAATCTAAAATTTTTCCATCGACATGTAAAAGAGGAGCCATCATTTCCAAGGGAATTGCAAATACATAATCCATAAACCTCGCTTAGTTTTCATTCCAAATCGAAAGTTCTCAAATCTACTGGAAAGAAACAGGAGCTCAATATGATTTTTAAAGACATTTCTTTTTACATATTCTGTGACGTTAAAAAAGGCATGGCTGCTTTCTTTGGAAGAAGTAGGATGGATCAGCTGTGGCCTAACACCTCTCTGACTGACTGACTGACTGACTGACTGACTGACTGACTGACTGACTGACTGACTGACTGACTGACTGACTGACTGACTCAGTCACTCACTCACACATATATATCACTGTTTTGTTGAGCATATTGCACGGTTAATGTCAATGCGTCAGAGAGGTTTTCTGCTAATTCCAAAGTTAATATTATTTATGTTTTGGCCCATGGGTGCCCTAACACAAGGCAAAATAGACTCTCTGAATCTAGATTGGGATAATGTGTTAATAGTAAAAGAGGAAAGTCAAAATGATTATACATATCTCTGAAGAGCAAAGTCCTACTTATCTATAGCAATAAATGTAATATTTTTAAAGGTAGTTTCACACAAATATTCAGTATATGTTACCAGACTGCCAAACAAGGATACCACAACCATAGTGAAATAGTGAAATATAACCAACCTCTACAATAGACTACGTGTACCTCATGATATACACTCACCTCGATAATTATTTCTTCAGTATCTGGAGTCTTACTCTGCTTCAGCCTCCCTTCTCTGCGCTGCCTGACAAGCACCCTCCAGTCTTCAGCTGCTTGCTGAGCCACTCCATGCTCAGATTTGCCTGTGCTAGCACTCACAGAAGTGTTAACATTACTATCTGGTAAGGTACTTGTAACTGGAGTAGTTGTGGCTTGAGAATCAGTGTGAGAAACGCTGCCAGGCGACTGGGTTCGTACAGTGACGGTGAAGGATGGAGCAGCGTTACGAGTCTCTGTTACTGGTGCGGATGATGGTTTAGACATTAGTGATGCAGTCCCTGGGGAAGAGGGCACTGGCGAAGCTGATGTTAAATTAGCATTCTGAGAGGGAGGTGTTGCTGGCGCTTGTGGACGGTCTTTGCCTCCACTCATGAACCTTCGTCTTGCTGCTCCTATATCAAGTGGCGATATTTCTACGGGCCCTTCTTTGCTCTCGGGAACTTCTGCAGGTTTGGTATCCTCTGATTCACTTACCGACGATGGACTCCTTGTCACCTTTTTGGGCTGAGGTCCCGCAACACTGGTGTGCGAGGTGTGAGACAAATGTACCGCAGGCTGAGTCTCCTCTTGTGGCTGTGGACGTGGTGGCCAGACTATACTTGATCCGGATCTGCCAGACACAGAGAGCTTTGGTGGAGGTGGTGTGGCTGGGGCACTTTCTTGATCATTTCTGCTCACATCATTGGGTGCCGTTATGCTTGAGCTTCTACTGATGATCTTACTAAATACGGATGAACTGGAAGTCGTAACTGTTACCCCAGCCTCCGATGTTGGAGTGGCATTCGATGTACGTACGGTAGGACCATGAATGGGAGCAGTTGTCTGTTTATTTATGACCAAGGCATTATTTGGCGTGGTGATTGTGGTAATGCTTCGACTGGCACTACTAATCATGGTGCTGCTAGTTGTGGTGATGGTACTAATATTTCGAGAAGTATTGATCGCATTATTGGCTAGGTCTGTGCTGACTGGTAGTGGGCTGGTATTACCAGATACAACCAGAACAGTTGCTTTTGGTGATCCAGGTGCTGTTGTAGATGTATTTGTAATAGGTGGTGGACAGAAAGACAGAGCTGGATTTCCAACCGACTTACGATTGAAGGAAATGGCATTGAGACTTGGCTTTTGCTGGCCTGCTGTGAGAGATATTGATGTCGCAGGCAATGGTGTCTCTTTACTTGGTACTGGCGAAACAGACGAAGCAACAGGAGCACGAGTAGGTATGACCATGACCTCTGATACTTCACTTGCTACTTCTACATTCTCCTCTTCTTCATTATCACTTTCTTGGGACTTTTCCTTCTCAACATCCTTAACTTTGAAGGATCGTCGAGCAAACACCTTAAACAACTCGGGCTGCTCGTTCTTGGAGGAAGTACCCTGGCTGGACATTGAGCTAGCACGCTCTATCAGAGGCGCCCTCTCAGACACTAAAGGTTTTCGTAACACAACGCGTTCCACAGTAGAGTCCGGAGTGCTCCCTTCCAAATTGGAGTCTGAATCTACAATTTCTATGTTTCCACTAGATGGGGAGACGTCTCTTAGTGGTCCTTTGCCAAACTGAGCGCTTCCTCTCTTGTTCAGTGAGGAAGACTTACCGTCCTTTGACTCAGACCTGTAAACTACAGCACCATCAGATAATTCTGACATTGAAGTTTCCTTGGCAGAGGGATCAGCCTGACTTTTGTGAAGTTCTTTGTCATTTCCCTCTGTCTTAATACCCTTTTCTTGCTCTGTCTCAAATACAACAGACTGGCCTTTACTTTCCACTCTGTTGAGCTGGATCCGCATAAACTCAGGAACAGGATCTGGTTCTACATCGCGCGGGGGAACGCGTTTCATGCTCGGTTCCTTCTTGAGAGGACGGCGAGGTGTGCGCTCACCCTCAGCCTCACTTTCATCAGTGCCAGAAACAGGAGGTCCTGCATCATCTCCCTGCAAGGAATGGGAACGTACTGTCTGCTTCGGAGAGACCCTGTCTGCAGGTTTTATTTCTGCGCTGATATTTTTCGACACCAATGCCTGCTTGCTTTCTGTTGCTTTGTGAACAACAGGGTCTGGAACTTCAGAATCCTTTGCTGATTGCCAGGAACCTATAACATAACTCACATGGTCCACACTTGACGCCTTCCGCATGTGTTCGTCTGATTCCCTCGTATGCAAAGATATACTGGAGTCCAGTGACAAAGGTCCTGAACCTGAATCTTGGTTTCCTTGCTGCAGATAATGACTTTGGTGAAACTGATCCTGATGCTTATGAATTCCTATCCTGTGTTGGTTCTGGGAGTGCTGACGTATAAATACACCAGGGATTTGCGTGCTTGTGAGGGAGTCTGTTGACGAGCGTTGTGGTGAGGTAGACAAGATCTCTGTACTTGAAGTTCCACTTGAATTGGCAGTGTGTGTTAACTTTGAGTCGCTTTCATTGTCCAGACTCTCAAAGGAAGCCGACATTCTCGAAATCTTGCTTGATATGCTAATTCTCTCCTCTACATTACTCTGAGATGAGACTTTGCGATGTATTGGTTCTCTCTGTGTCTCAGGCTGTCCTGCAACTTCTCTGAAGCTCTTCACTTTCCTCACCCCATTGAAAGGCCTCGAGGGACGATCATCATAAGACGAAATGTGGAAAGCAGACTGCTGACCAGGACCAGTGCTCTCTAGCCGTCCTTCTACACTCGACGAGCGCGGAGTCTGTGGTGGTGAAGATGATGCCTCTTTATAAGGTCTCTCCCGACTAGGATCTCTTGCTCGACCAGAAGGAGGCAGAGGATGAGAGTCATTGTGTGCCTTCGTGGAGGCTCGCCCCAGCATGGAGAACCTCGAGCCAGACGAGTCTCGCCTTTTCTCCCTAGAGGCTCGTTGGTCTCCTCCTCTTCGGAGTGGACTGACGCTGTTTTCACGGCTGTCGTCACCGCTGCCACGTGACCGCCGCCGTCCGGAGCGCACACTGCCAAAGAGACGCTGGAGGAGAGGCTCATCTTTCTTGTCCTCTTTATCTTTCTTCTCTGACTCCCGTCGCTCAATGCTAACGTGCTGCTCGAGAGAGGGGCTGCTTTCTTCATCTGTTGATATAGGGTTTTAAAATCAAAATCAAATATAAGCCGCCCTTATGGTCATCAGAC
>NW_028234443.1:2004028-2009028 GCF_977035675.1 Penaeus japonicus
GTGGGTATTCGGAGGGCGGCGGGCGCGAGGCTGTGGGTGTGGGTGCGCCCCCGCGGAAGGTGGTTGGAATATGGGAAGAGGAAAGGGGGGGGGGAAGAAGAAGGGGGGGGAGTTATTTCAATGGGTGGGTGGGTTGACAGTCTGATGGGTTTGTTTGAGATATTGTCATGCGGGGTGTGCGTGCGTTGGGCGCATGGGAGCATGTGAAGACTCGCTCGCACACACACGCATACGCGGGTTTAGTCATGCAGATATTCGTGCGTAGGTACGTTCATGCTTGAACAGACATGTATGCACATGCACATGCACACGTACAGTCGCACACGTATGCACATGCACACGCATACACGCACACACATAATCATACACACACACATAATCACACACACACACACAATCACACACACACACACACAATCACACACACACACAATCACATACACACACAATCACACACACACAATCACGCACACACACACTCACACACACACACACAATCACACACACACACACAATCACACACACACACAATCACACACACACACAATCACACACACACACACACAATCACACACACACACAATCACACACACACACAAACACACACACAATCACATATACACACAATCACATATACACACAATCACACACACACACAATCACACACACACAATCACACACACACAATCACACACACACACAATCACACACACACAATCACACACACACACAATCACATACACACACAATCACATACACACAATCACACACACACAATCCACAATCACACACACACAATCACACACACACAAAATCACACACACACAATCACACACACACAAACACACACACACACAATCACAATCACACACACAATCACACACACACACAATCACAATCACACAATCACAATCACACACACACACAATCACACACACACAATCACACACACACAATCACAACCACACACACACAATCACAACCACACACACACACAATCACACACACACAAACGCACACACACAAACACACACACACACAAAATCACACACACACAATCACAATCACACACACAATCACAATCACACACACACACAATCACATACACACACAATCACATACACACAATCACACACACACAATCCACAATCACACACACACAATCACACACAAAATCACACACACACACAATCACACACACACAAACACACACACACACAATCACAATCACACACACAATCACACACACACACAATCACAATCACACACACACACAATCACACACACACAATCACACACACACAATCACAACCACACACACACAATCACAACCACACACACACACAATCACACACACACAATCACACACACACAAACGCACACACACAAACACACACACACACAAAATCACACACACACAATCACAATCACACACACACAATCACAATCACACACACACAATCACAATCACACACACACAATCACAATCACACACACAATCACACACACACACAAACACACACACACAATCACATACACACACAATCACAATCACACACACACACAATCACAACCACACACACACAATCACACACACACAATCACAACCATACACACATACACACAATCATACACAGACACACACACACACATAAACAATCACACACACACACACACACAAACATATAAATCCAGTTTGTGAGAAACATTCCACGCAAAGAGACACACGCCCCTTGCATCCAACCTTACGCGACCCTCCAGTCCATCCACGCCATGCAATTTGCACTCACGCCCCTCCAGGCGAGCCCCGAAGGACGGCGCCCCCTGCAGCCACTCACTCCACTCACCTACGACCTGGTGACGCCCTTCGAGAAGTGACCCCTTGGACGAGTGGTGAGAGACAGCGCCAAAGGAATCCTGCAACAGAAGAGAAACGGCGTAAAAATTTAGAAAATCAACGACAAAGTATGTTAATTTAGTTTAATCAGTCTGACGTCATCCTTTTTTATTTGTTCTAGATTCTAAAAGATGCAAAATGACCATCATCCAATTCCCAATTCGTGATTCCGATGATGTAACATGACGTCACCTTATTGTTATTATTATTATTATTATTAATATCCTTCTCCTCCTCCTCCCCCCCTCCTACTTCTACCCCCACCTCCCACCTCCACCTCCACCTCCACCTCCACATCTCCCACCTCCCACCTCCACCTCCACTTCCCACCTCCACTTCCCACCTCGTCCTCCTCCTCCTCCTCCTCCTCCTCCTCCTCCTCCTCCTCCTCCTCCTCCTCCTCCTCCTCCTCCTCCTCCTCCTCCTCCTCCTCCTCCTCCACCTCCCACCTCCCACCTCCCACCTCCCACCTCCCACCTCCCACCTCCCACCTCCCACCTCCCACCTCCCACCTCCCACCTCCCACCTCCCACCTCCCCTTCCTCCTACCTCCCACCTCCACCTCCACCTCCACTTCCCACCTCGTCCTCCTCCTCCTCCTCTGCACCTCCCACCTCCCACCCCCCCTTCCTCCTACCTCCCACCTCCACATCTCCACACCTCCACCTCCACTTCCCACCTCGTCCTCCTCCTCCACCTCCACACCTCCCACCTCCCACCTCCACATCTCCACACCTCTACCTCCACTTCCCACCTCGTCCTCCTCCTCCTCCTCCACACCTCCCACCTCCCCTTCCTCCTACCTCCCACCTCCACATCTCCACACCTCCACCTCCACTTCCCACCGCGTCCTCCTCCTCCACCTCCACACCTCCCACCTCCAACCTCCCCTTCCTCCTACCTCCCACCTCCACATCTCCACACCTCCACCTCCTCCTCCCTCCCTCCCTCCCTCCCTCCTCCTCCTCCCTCCCTCCCTCCTCCTCCCTCCTACTCCTCCTCCTCCTCCTCCTCCTCCTCCACCTCCCACCTCCCACCTCCACACCTCCACCTCCACCTCCTCCTCCCACCACCCACCTCCCACCTCCTCGCTGTGCTCTCCACCTCCACCTCCCTCCTCCTCCCACCACCTCCACCTCCCACCTCCCACCTCAACCCTCCCCCTCCTCCTCTTTCTCTTTCTCTTTCTCTTTCTCTTTCTCTTTCTCTTTCTCCTCCTCCACCTCCACCTCCACCTCCACCTCCACCTCCACCTCCACCTCCCACCACCTCCACCTCCCATCTCCCACCTCTCTTTCTCTTTCTCTTTCTCTTTCTCCTCCTCCTCCTCCACCACCTCCCACCTCCTCCCACCTCCACCTTCACCTCCACCTCCCACCTCCCATCTCCCACCTCTCTTTCTCTTTCTCTTTCTCTTTCTCTTTCTCTTTCTCCTCCTCCTCCTCCACCACCTCCCACCTCCTCCCACCTCCACCTTCACCTCCACCTCCCACCTCCCATCTCCCACCTCTCTTTCTCTTTCTCTTTCTCTTTCTCTTTCTCTTTCTCCTCCTCCTCCTCCACCACCTCCCACCTCCTCCCACCTCCACCTTCACCTCCACCTCCCTCCCTCCCTCCCTCCTTCCCTTTCAAAACAACCTGAAGTACTGCATACAATTCAGCTCCAACAAGCGACCGTTACGAATAGTCATCGCAATGTATGTAATTTGAGTGCGGTTTTAAAAACATCACGAAGAGTAAGAAGCTTTGGTACTCGAAGAGGGGGGGGGGACGGAGTGGGGGGAGAGGGAACGGAGTGGGGGAGAGGGAAGTGAATGGGGGAGAGGGAAGTGAATGGGGGAGAGGGAATTGAGTGGGGGAGAGGGGACGGAGTGGGGGGAGAGGGAACGGAGTGGGGGGAGAGGGAACTGAGTGGAAGGGGAGGGGGGACTGAGTGGGGGGAGGGAACGGAGTGGGGGAATGGATTGTGGGTAAGGGAGAGGGAATTGAGTGGGGGAGAGGGAACGGAGTGGGGGAGAGGAGAGGGAACGGAGTGGGGGGAATGGTTTGTGGGTGAGGGAGAGGGGAAAGGGACTGGGAAAAGGTAAGGAAGAGGAAGAGGGAGGAGGAAAAAGAAGAAGAAAGAGGAGGGAGAGGGATAAAGAGGAAAGGGAGACGAAGAAGAAGAAGAAGAAGAAGAAGAAGAAGAAGAAGAAGAAGGGGGAGCGGAAGAGGAAGAGGAAGAAGGGAGAGGGGAGGAGGAAGGAGAACGCCGACGGAAGGAGAAGGAAGAAGGAAGAAAGGTAACGTTAAACAGCTGTTGGAGTTAACAGCTCTGACGTCACGAGCGGGATCGACGGCGCACCGCTACCAAGAGACACACCGTAAATGCGCTCTCGCTCGCGCGCTCATCAATCCCCCCCACCCCCACCCCCACCCCAACCCCCACCTACCCCCACCCACTCCCCCCTACTCCCTTCCCCCCACCCACCCACCGGCCCACAATCTTCCCTATAAATGCAAGACCGACATCCTTCCTCCCTCCTCCTCCCCTTCTTCCTCCCTCCTCCTCCCCTTCCTCCTCCCTCCTCCTCCCCTTCTTCTTCCCTCCTCCTCCTCCTCCTCCTCTTCCTCCCTCCTCCTCCCCTTCCCCTCCTCCCTTCCTTCCCTCCTCCTCCTCCTCTCTCCTCCTCCTCCCTCCTCCCTCCTCCTCCCCTTCTTCCCTCCTCCTCCCCTTCCTCCTCCCTCCTCCTCCTCCTCCTCCTCCTCCTCCCTTCCTCCCTCCTCCTCCCCTTCCTCCCTCCTCCTCCCCCCCTTCCTCACTCCTCCTCCCCTCCTTCCTCACTCCTCAATCTCACCTACCTCCCTCCTCCTCCTCTCCTTCCTCCCTCCTCCTCTCCTTCCTCTCTCCTCCTCTCCTTCCTCCCTCCTCCCCCCTTCCCTCCTCCCCCCCTCCCTCCTCCTCCCTTCCCTCCCCCTCCTCCCCCTCCTCCTCCCTCCTCCCCTCCTCCCTCCTCCCCCCTTCCCTCCTCCCTCCTCACCTCCTCCCTCCTCCTCCCTTCCCTCCTCCTCCCCTTCCTCCCTCCTCCCTCCTCCTCCCCTTCCTCCCTCCTCCTCCCCTTCC
>NW_028234443.1:2021528-2024028 GCF_977035675.1 Penaeus japonicus
TCTATTTATTTACTTATTTATTTATTTGTGTATATATATCTATTCCCCCCCCCCCTCCTATTCGGAAGCGAGACGGGTACATATATATTTGTTAACCGGTTGTGTCGAGCTAATGACCTTTCGTATAGGCTGGCTGACACGTTTGTATTACTGTCACACACATACACACAGATAGGAAGGGGGTTGGGGGCGAGGGGGGCGAGGGGGGAGAAGCACTTAATTAACACTTCCTGAATTCTAGTTTCTGTTGATTTGGTGTCATGATGGGCGTGAGTGACGGGTAATTAGTTGTTGTTGTTGTTTTTATCATAACACAAGCTCAATATATGGATGTATTTATTTTTTCTCTCTCTCTTATTTCGGGGAGGTCCGTTTCTATCGTCTCATCTCTTTTTCTTTTTTTTCATTGGAGAATTTTGCATGATTTATATACACTTGAGATCAACACTCGAATAAACTACTGTATTCTGGCACTTTCTTATTCACACTTCCAAATGCAACAAGCCTTTGAAATACCGACACACGAAGGTAGGCCTATGAGCTCCTTTTTTTCTTTCGGATTTTATCAAAATCTCTTTCAAAGAGTCTCTCTTTAACACCAAAGAGAAAACAAATATCCCAAACAGTTCAAAAAAAAAACAAAAAAACAGAAACCCCTCCAACACAAATACACACAAACACACACACACTCGCAGATTCCACCCGACCACCGCAAAGGTTGAGCACCAACTGACACACACACACCTTCCGTGAGTCAAAAAGAGTCTGCCAAATGTTCCTCGTTGGCAACTCACGCCACAGTTTCCAGGACTTGGCACGTCATCGCCGCCAGGAGTTGTCGTCGTAGTCCATCGGTCGGTCGGTCATCGTCAGAACCCGGACGAAAAAAAGCTCCGAAAACCGATGGATTCCTTGCTTTTAATATCTGTATTAGTTATGAGATTGAAAGAGGATGATTTTGATGTGTGATTAACGCATATATCCTCACCGATCGGATGGATATATATATCCACACACACACACACACACACACACACACACACACACTCGCGCCCTTTCTAACGCAAAACAAAACCATTTCTAACAAAAGCCCCGGCGACACAGACGTAAAAGTAACGTCTCTTTTTAAACTTCGATCCAAATGCTCTCTCTCTCTAAAACGACCGTCCTTAAACCAACATAACGGGAAAGTTTTATTATGCACTGAATGCCAGCCAAATAACACACTAAACTCGATAACAAGAAGCGTTTTTCTTTTGTTTTCTTCCTCTGACACGAGCCAGTTGCGTGACACAGTCCCTTCGCTGTCACAGTAGAAATAGATAACACAATTAAAGTAAGATAAAAAGAAATTAGAAAATTGAGGATCTGTGCCTTTTATGTGCCTTTTCTCATCATGGATGTGGGAGATTTCCAAAGTATATGAGAAACCGTTCAAGTATGATTTTTAAATTAAGAAGGATCTGTATGATTCAAGATTTTCTTCTTCTTTTTTTCAATTAATCATTCTGGATCAAGAAGAAATCATTTTGGATCAATTTTTTATAGAAGGAATCATTCCGGATTTTTTTTTAAAGAAAGTAATGAGGGCTTAGCGATGCACAACAAACCATACAAACTGCCTCGACCCAATTTCTTGCCCCTTCTCCACGCTGTTTCTCCCCCATACACTATGGCATTCTCTCCCTCCCTCCCATCTTCCTCCCTCCCTCCCTCCATCCATCCATCCATCCCTCCATCCCTCCTTCCTTCCCTCCCATCTCCCTCCTTCCCTCCCTCCCTCCCTCCCTTCCATCTCCCTCCTTCCCTCCCCATTCACCTCCACCCCCGTCCCTCATATCTCCCCCCCTCCCTCACATCTCCCTCCTTCCCTCCAATCTCCCTCCCCATTCATCCCCACCCCTCTCCCCCCATGCAACAAACAGACACAAACCCGCTGAGGAAAACGACTCACTCTGCCTGCCTGTCTGCCAACCAAACACCCCCGGGTCTGCTATTTACGGGGAAGGCCACGGAGCAATTTCACTCCCTTCCCCCCCCCCCCCCCGACTTGTTCAGGGAAGTTTTAGGAAAATGCATTCTCCCTTTATCATGAGGGGGGGGGGAGGGGAGGAGAGGAAGAAGGGAATAAAACAAAGATATATTCTCCCTTTATCTGGGGGGAGGGGGGAAAGAAGGGAATAAAATAAAGATATAGTATCCCTTTATCAGGGAGGGGGGGGGGGGGGAAGAAGGAAATAAAACAAAAATAAATTTTCCCTTTATCATGGGGGGGAGGGGGGAAGAAGGAAATAAAATAAAAATAAAGTCTCCCTTTATCACGGGGGGAGAAAAAAAGAAGGAAATAAAACAAAGATATATTTTCCCTTTATCAGGGGGGGGGGGAAGAAAGGAATAAAACAAAAATAAATTCTCCCTTTACCATGGGGGGGGAGGGGGGAGAAGGAAATAAAACAAAGATATATTCTCCTTTTATCATGGGGGGGGGGGGGGGAAGAAG
>NW_028234443.1:2027958-2030458 GCF_977035675.1 Penaeus japonicus
GAGCAAAAAAAAAAAACGACAATTTTTCTGCAAAAGAAAAAACGACGATTTCCTTGCAAGAGCAAAAAAAACGACAATTTTTCTGCAACAGAAAAAAACATAGATTTTCTTGCAAGAGCAAAATAAAACGACAATTTTTCTGCAACAAAAAAAAACATCGATTTTCTTGCAAGAACAAAAAAGGACGATTTCCTGCAACAACAATCCTGCAACAAACACTCCGATTTTCCTGCAACATCAACAAAGGACGCCACGACCGCTTCCTTACCTTAAGCCCATGGTTGAGGACGTCGAGTGTGGTGGGGGAGGTGGGGGGGGAGAGGGGGAGGCCGGGGTCGTCGTCGCCGGAGCCCGAGTCGTCCCCTCGACGACGGCGCAGGGCGGCCTTCAGCTCAGCCTGCGACGAAAGGCAGGCAGAGACTCGTTTTAGGCTTTGGTTGTGGGTGAGTGAGTGCGATGCAGGAGGAAGGAGGTCGCTTATTTTGTTATGTGTGTAATCAAATGGAATCTGTATTTAGACATAAACACACACACACATACACACATACACATACACACACACACACACACACTCACACTCACACTCACACTCACACTCACACTCACACTCACACTCACACTCACACTCACACTCACACTCACACTCACACTCACACTCACACTCACACTCACACTCACACTCACACTCACACTCACACTCACACTCACACTCACACTCACACACACATATATAAGAAACGTATGAATTAGATTGAATATTTGAGATGTATTTGACGCGTTTCGACGGAAATTCATGTATTTCCGAGGAATATACATATACATACATAAACATATATACAATAGAATGGAATACTTCAGAATGCAAGTAATTTTATTTTTTTCTAAGTAATATAATGGATTGTATAATAAAGCAGAGTCGTTTAACTTTTTTTTTTATTACATAATAAAATGCTTCAGAAAGAATGTAAATCCATTATCAATTTTAAAACATAATGCATATTAATGGTTGTAGTACTAGGTGAGGTATTGCTTTTTAAGTCCTAGGTCAAATTTGTTTTAAATCTGAAGTCAATTCATTTTGAACTGTAGCTCACTCCTAATCTCTCTCACCTACCCTCCCTCCCTCCCTCCCTCCCTTTCCTCCTTTTCCTTCCTTCCTTCCTTCCTTCCTTCCTTCCTTCCTTCCTTCCTTCCTTCCTTCCTTCCTTCCTTCCTTCCTTCCTTCCTTCCTTCCTTCCTTCCTCCCTCCCTTTCCTCCCTCCATCCATCCCTCCCTCCCTCTCACCCTCCCTCCCTCCCTCTCACCCTCCCTCCCTCCCATCCTCCCTCCCACCCCCCTTCCCTCCCTCCCTCCCTCCCTCCCTCCCTCCCTCCCTCCTCTTCCTCCCCCCCTCCCTCTCACCCTCCCCTCCCACCCACCCTCCTCTTCCTCCCTCCATCCATACCCCTCCCTTTTCCTCCTCACACGAGAGACCCATACATAGCAAGCACAACCACAGGCACGCAGCACCCTAAAAGCACTTACCACATCCATGCTGCCGTGTTCTTGCGTGCGATGACCTACCTCCAGATGCATCTTCCGAACGGGTTTGCGTGTTCATGCGAACGAATACTTACAACATAAATTTCGTCTTCTTTTTTTAAAATCGAGGTCTTTTTTCCTTTTTTTCTTCGTTACAAAGGACTATTTTTTTTATTATTTTTTTAGTGATAGACTCTTTTTATTTGTCTTTTTCTTCACAATCAAGGACTTTTTTTCCTTTTTTTTTGTAACAAAGGACTATTTTCTTTTTTTTTTACGGTGATAAGACTTTTTCTTCCACTTCGACCTAATCTCCCTCGGTTATTAATTAACACCGGTCCAACGCCCTTTGTCCCTGTGTCTGTTTATCAAAAGTTGAAACCCGAGTCACACACAACACAGCCGCTACGATATACTAAAAGGTTATATATTCTGCGCTGAACGCTGCTTCGCCTTATCTGTTAGCATAAGCCTTTATCATACATTGATACCAAGATAACGGGTGCGTTTTTTCTCTCTCGAGACTAATGATAAGGCCAATCACAGCCGCCAATGACTATGATAACAACCGAACTGCAACATTCGGTAAGATGGATGGCTGGCTGACTCACACGCACCAACTAAACCGTAATAAATATTCAGAAAACATTTGGCAGTAAAATGGATGACCGTTTCGAAGGAGGGTCTTCTTGTTTCTGCTTCGTCATGCTGTGGGCCCATATGACAACATGGCCATAAATATAATCAACATTACATAATATGTCGATACTTCTTTCCAGAACGTGAATACCCATCAACCAACGCAATATGCAGACAACATAACAACATAGAAGAAGCACCCAACATCAACACTAAAACACTGTTTAAGAGTTAAAACGTCGACTTACTCAGATAAACGTCGACTAACTGAGATAAAACGTCGACTTACTGAGATAAAACGTCGACAACCGGGAAAAGAAGGAACAACACTGTATGTGC
>NW_028234443.1:2035458-2042958 GCF_977035675.1 Penaeus japonicus
AGCCTTTCTTTCTATCATTAATTATGATTTCATTTTTTCCTTATTTATTTGCCTAAAAACATTACATTTTTCCTATGTAATTGTATATATATTGTCTACTATACATAGATGTGTATATGTATTTATATCTATATTTATTTATTTTTTTCCATATTCACTATTCACGAATTTCTTTTCATATAAATCTTAGAATCCTACGACCCCGTCAATAATCATATATATCTATCCTATGTATGATTTTGTGTCATAGATAGTGTATAATTTGTAAGCTTTCTAAGGTGCAACATATTACCAAAAAAAGCCCAGTCAGATCTGAAACTATGCAAATAACTGTATCTGAATACTTGTTTGACAAAAAATCTCAATTGCAATTTCAATGCCTTAAAAAGACCTTTCCTTGCTGTGCCAGTGCCCTCAGACCTGCAGCGACACTTGTTACTCTACAATTGATTAAACTTTCGTTTTTTAGCATTTTATCTTTTTCTAAGCACAAAATACAAAATCAAAGAATTGGCGTGTATCTACAGTTTAATTCCTTATTTCCTGCGTAAAGCAATACCGTCCTACTAAAGTGTACAATCCCCTGAATTGTACAACATATAATATTGTCCAGGCTGAAAGTATGGCGACCATATTTAACCCACAGATGGAGGTACCTAGACTGCCAGACTGTACCTCTGCAACACAGAGAGAAGACAACTAACTCCAACAAAGCATTCAAAAACAATCTTTAATTAACGTTAACAACACCAGATTTAAACTCCCACTGGCCCTGAAAAATAGCCTGAACCTGGTATTAGGTAGGGTATGTGGGTATTATCCTGGTTCTATTCTGGTCTTACCCTGTGACCTTACTCCTGTTCTAACCCTATTATTACGTTGACTTTAGCGTGGCCTTAGCCTAGCCTTAGCCTAGCCTTAGCCTAGCCTTAGCCTAGCCTTAGCCTAGCCTTAGCCAAGCCATAGCCTAGCCAAGCCATAGCCTAGCCTAGCCTAGCCCAGCCCTAGTCCAGCCCTAGCACAGCCCTAGTCCAGCCTTAGCTTAGCCCCAGCCCAGCATTAGCCCAGCCCTAGCCCAGCCCTAGCCCAGCATTAGCCCAGCCCTAGCCCAGCCCTAGATCAGCCCTAGTCCAGCCCTAGTTCAGCCTTAGCCTTAGACTAGGCTCAACCCAGCCTCAGGCCAGCCCAGCCATAACCATAGCCCAAGCCCTAGCCCAGCCCTAGCCCAGCCTTAGCTTAGCCCTAGCCCAGCCTTAGCCCAGCCATAGCCATAGCCCTAGCCCAGCCTTAGCCCAGCTCTAGCCCAGCCCTAGTCCAGCCTCAGCCTAGGCTCAACCCAGCCTCAGGCCAGCCCAGCCATAACCTCAGCCCAAGCCCTAGCCCAGCCCTAACCCAGCCCTAGCCCAACCATAACCCAGCCATAGCCCAGCCATAGCCTAGACTCAACCCAGCCTCAGGCCAGCCCAGCCATAACCTCAGCCCAAGCCCTAGTCCAACCAGACTCACCATATTGACTCCGCGCGTCGCGATGGCCAGCGCGGGCGGCGTGGAGTGCGAGTGGTGTCCGTCAGCCGCGGCGTCGGGCGTGAAGACCGAATCGTGCGACACACTCAGGCCCTGGTTGTAGGGCCCGCCACTGCTCCTGCTGGGAAACGAGAGGTTGGTTAGTGAGGTTAGTGATGTGACTCAAACCCCCTCCCCTCCCCTCTCCCCTCTCCTCTCTTCTCCGTTCTCCCCTTCTCTCTCCCCTCTCCTTCCTTCTCCCCTTTCCTCTCTCCTCTCCCTTCTACTTCCTTCTCCCCTCCCCTCCCCTCCCCCCTTACCGACCCTCTACCTTCTCCCCTATCCCCATCCCTTCCCTTCCTCTCCTCCCCTCTTCCCTCTTCCCTCTTCCCTCTTCCCTCTTCCCTCTTCCCTCTCCCCTCTTCTCTCCCCTCTCCCCCTTCCCTCCCCTGACCTTTCCCCTCCCTTCCCCTCTCCCCTCTCCCCTCCCCTCCCCCCGTGGCTCTCCTTCGATCGGGGGTTAAGGGGGGGGGCGTCTAAGGTCTTAGTTTTATCTTTATTATTCACTTTTGTTCTTGGGGGGGGGAGGGGGAAGGGGGGTTCTTTTGTATTTTAGGGGTTGATTCATATTTTTCATTTTGTTTCTAGGGTCTTTCTTCTTCTATTTCTATTCTGTTTTTGTAGGTTCTCTTTTTAATCACTTTCTTTCCATTCTTTCTTTTAATCTTATTTATTTAATCTTTAATTCAACATAAAGCGCAACATCTAATTGCAACAGCAGACACAACATTCTCAAAGACCATCTATCCTTTATCCCATACACATGGAAATCCTACAATTTCCTATCATCCTACAACCCTGCCCCCCCCCCCTTCCCCCATCCTACAACATCCCACCATCCCACAAAATAAAAAATAAATAAATAAATAAATAAATAATCCAAAAAATCTAAAAAATAATTTTAAAAAATCCATTAACAAAAAAATATAAAAATCCAAAAAAATAATAAATAAATAAATAAATCATTAAATAAACACCCAAAAAATCCACAAAAAATCCAAAACAATTTTCAAAAAATAAAAAATAACAAAAATTGTCATCGGGAGCGCCCTACCTGTGCTGGATATCCACCGCCAGTTCGGAGGTGGAGCGGGCGCGGAGGGCGGCGTGCGACGGCTGGGGACTCACACTCTCGCCCGCCCGTCTGCGCACGCGACGCCGGAACATCTTGACCAGCCCCCGCAGACCCCACAGACGACGGCGCTTCGGCTCCGTCACCGCTGTACGAGGACGAGGAGAGAGTGACTTTGATTTTGACGAGTTTATTGAGACAAGTGATTACGTACATCTCAAAAGGATGAGGTAACATAGGTTATCCTCACCCCAATCTTAGTCCCTCTTTGGGCTCACGTATATTCTACAACACCTTACAGCTATGTCAGCATGTTGAAATAGATACAAAACAAAAGGCGGGTCAATCACAATGAGGATGATAACGAGGGGGGAGGGGAGAGAGAGAGAGAGAGAGAGAGAGAGAGAGAGAGAGAGAGAGAGAGAGAGAGAGAGAGAGAGAGAGAGAGAGAGAGAGAGAGAGAGAGAGAGAGAGAGAGAGAGAGAGAAGGGGGGGGAGAGGGAGAGGGAGAGGGAGAGGGAGAGGGAGAGGGAGAGAGGGAGAGAGAGAGAGAGAGAGAGAGAGAGAGGGGGAGAGAGAGAGAGAGAGAGAGAGAGAGAGAGAGAGAGAGAGAGAGAGAGAGAGAGAGAGAGAGAGAGAGAAGGGGGGGGAGAGGGAGAGGGAGAGGGAGAGGGAGAGGGAGAGGGAGAGGGAGAGGGAGAGGGAGAGGGAGAGGGAGAGAGAGAGAGAGAGAGAGAGAGAGAGAGAGAGAGAGAGAGAGAGAGAGAGAGAGAGAGAGAGAGAGAGAGAGAGAGAGAGAGAGAGAGGGAGAGGGAGAGGGAGAGGGAGAGGGAGAGAGAGAGAGAGAGAGAGAAGGGGGGGGAGAGGGAGAGGGAGAGGGAGAGGGAGAGGGAGAGGGAGAGAGAGAGAGAGGGAGAGGGAGAGGGAGAGAGAGAGAGAGAGAGAGAGAGAGAGAGAGAGAGAGAGAGAGAGAGAGAGAGAGAGAGAGAGAGAGAGAGAGAGAGAGAGAGAGGGGAGAGAGAGAGAGAGAGAGAGAGAGGGGGGGGGAGGGGGAGGGGGTGAGGGAGGGAGGGAGGATGATGATGATCATGATAACGAGGAGAAAGAGGAGGAGGAGGAGGATGAAAAGGAAATACCGGTGAGTCTCTTGTGAAGATCCCAGAATGGGGGAAGGGGGGATTCCGGAAAGGGGAGGGGGGGTAAGGTGGGGATGGTACGGGAGAGGAGGAGGAGGAGGGGGCAGGGAGGAGAGAGAAGGGGAAAGGAAATAAGAGATGAGATGAAAGGGGAGGGAAGGGAAGGGAATGGAAGGGAAGGGGAGGGAAGGGGAGGGGAGGGGAGGGAAGGGAAGGGAAGGGAAGGGAAGGGAAGGGAAGGGAAGGGAAGGGAAGGGAAGGGATGGGAAGGGAAGGGAAGAGAAAAGAGAGGGAAAGGGAGAGAAACATGGCATAGCAGGGGAGGATTTTTTTTTTTTTTTTTTTTTTTTACCAAAATCCCAATCTATAAGTTTTTTTTTAATATACATAACTTATTTACATGAAATAGTTAATAAATGACTTAGATAAGTATCATACTACAATTACGTAAAACTACACAGGAAAGTTTTGTCAAAGGTGTGGCTCTCACTGCAAGTGTTGTCCAATAAAGCATCTCTCTTGCAAAAAATAGTGGATATCACAGGACCCAGTATGGAAAGTACGGTAATTGCAACTACACACGTTGCAATTTAACACCTGGATGATTTACATACAAACATATATTAAAAGAAAAGGGCGTGTCAGGTAGACTAGGCTAAGACATCGTATGAACATAAATAAAACAAACTAATTACATGTAAAAAAAAGCCTTCTTGACGCCAGCCATGTTCTTCAGTATACTTGCAAAGAAAATATTATTTCCAAGTTCTAACTAATTCAAGAATTTTGAATAAGTGCACAAATTAAGAGCACACTTGAAAACTACTGCGCCTTACACACTTTTTTTCTCTCTCTACAATACTACCGTACTTTTCATACTGGCATTGTGCTATTGCATATATATTGGGAATATAGCCGTTGTGACGTAAGTTTTTATGAATCAACAAAATAACTGCTGAGAGAATAAGGGTTAATATTGTAAGAAACTACAGATAAAACCACCCTTGTTGAAGAATCAGAGGAATATTAATTAAATAATATTAGATTTAGCATTACTAGACATCGTAATTTTAAAGCTTAGGAATAAAAAAAAGAATGGTATAGTTACTCTTAAAAATACAGTTTTCTATGAATCATCACCAAAGAAAACGATCACGTGCAAGGCTAACTAATACAAATTCAAATTACACTCCCTACAAGACCTTAAGCGGCTACGTTACCCACCAGAAAACAAACAAATCAAACCCATTAACAAACTAATGAACCAATCAATCTACCACTTAAAACACCCCAGATCCAACGAAATCTACCACTTAATTAACACACCTCTAACCCAACCAATCTACCACTTAATCAATCAACACACCTCTAACCCAACCAATCAACCTCTAACCCAACCAACCCACCACTCAATCACCTCCAACCCAAACCCAAACAACACATCCCGCCCGTACGTTGGGGTTGTTGCGTTGAGATGTTCGGGGGCAGAGTGGAGCACGCCCTCGGCCCGCAGAACGCCGCGCAGGGGGCCGGGGGCGTGTCTTCCCTGGGGCTTCTCCCCTCCTCCATGCTGGAGCCGCCCGCCTCTTGTCCGCTGCTGCCGTCGTCATCACGGGAGGCCGCCATGTTCGGCGGTCCTGCGGGAGGGAGAGGTGGTGTGAGGGAGGCTGTGGCAGAGGCATTGTACGTGGGGGATGCCACACGTAATAATAGTGTAATATCATGATATAATGATATATATAATAATGGTGTAATATCATCAATAATGATAGTATAATATTATATACAATAATGGTGTAATATATAATATAATGGTGCAATATCATATATAAAAATGGTGTAATATGTATAATCATAGTGTAATATCATATATAATGATAGTGTAATATCATGGATAATAATGGTGTAATATCATATATAATGATAATAATGGTGAGGGAGAGGGGGAGGGAGAGGGAGAGGGAGAGGGAGAGGGAGAGGGAGAGGGAGAGGGAGAGGGAGAGGGAGAGGGAGAGGGAGAGGGAGAGGGAGAGGGTGAGGGTGAGGGTGAGGGTGAGGGTGAGGGTGAGGGAGAGGGAGAGGGAGAGGGTGAGGGTGTGGGATAGGGTGAGGGTGAAGGTGAGGGTGAGTAAGAATAAGGGTATGGGTATGGGCACGAATATGAGCATGGGCATGAGTACGTATATGGGCATGAGTATAAGTATGAGTATAAGTATGAGTATGAGTAAGAGTACGAATATTAGTGTACCTCTATCTAAAACACATAAATTACACGATGTACAGAACCCAAATAAGGAGCAAAACGCGATCTCTAACACCTAAACTTGAGTCAACACTGGAAGGCGAGAAGTCCAAACACAACAAAAGTATGTCCATTTTAGTCCTCTAGTTTCGGTCGTAAATTCATGTAACTGTTCTCAAAGTTAGGTATTTTTCGGTTGGATAAATACCCACTATTCCGTCGTTTTTCGTTTTTTTTCGCTTTTTTTCTTTCTTGGATTAGTCTAGTCATTAAAGTTGGGTGAAATTGGTACAGGTTACGGTTTTGTTTTATCTTTTTTAATTTAAAAAAATGCATCGTTTTGGAAACACGGATAATAAATGATTTTTTTTTTTATTAATTGTTGTTATCATATTGATTTCATTTGTAACTCATTTTCACAGAAATAGTCCATTTCAAATAACATTTATAAATTGACACCCGAAATGCATAAAATGAAAATAATTATCAATAATTACAACCAAAAATCATCATGGCAAAAAAAATATATATTCTTTCCAATACCTTTTCTCGCTCGAAATATCTAGAATTACATACTTCTTTTAAAGGCACAAAAGCTATAAATTACAGGTTCCTAGACAAATTAAAAACAAGCTCTCTCGCAGAGTAAAAGTATTACATTAGAGGTTATCAAACATTTCAATTCAAATGTAAACATACCAGTAACATTTCCGACTGAAAATATATGCAAATACTACATACAGTGAAGGAATACATTTCCAGGGAAACATGTCGTTACTTATATGAAATTATAGAGCGTTTGCGTCATAAATCATAACATATTGACGCACGTGGACTATTACGTTCCGGCCAAAACAAACAAACAATTTCTTAGGACAAAGTGACACTGTAGTTGACACTTCACTTTTTTTCTTGTTGTTCTTGTTCTTGTTCTTGTTCTTGTTCTTCTTCTTCTTCTTCTTGTTCTTCTTGTTGTTCTTCTTGTTGTTCTTCTTGTTGTTCTTCTTCTTGTTCTTCTTCTTGTTCTTCTTCTTGTTCTTCTTCTTGTTCTTCTTCTTCTCCTCCTTCTTCTTTTTCTTCTCGTGGCAAAGATGCACTTGACAGACAGGTAATAATAGATGACAGATTGATAAGTTGATGATGATGGTATTTGATAATTGACAGTTTGGTGACGATAATGATTTAAAATACGATGTAGTTCGGACACGTTACCTTCAACCAATCATCATTAATCTCTCAAACGCTGCTTCGCCTCAATGAAAAATGTAGGCCTATATCAGCAATGTTCAAACAAACCCGTGTGTGTCTACCATCTATTTGTGACAATCAGAATAAAAAAAACTCGAAAAATAAAAAAAACAATCACAGAGGCCTTTATTCTTATAACCATCATCAACATTCTTAAATATCAGCCAGAGTTAGTGCTCGTCTAAGCAATGGATACGAACCAAAAATGTCATCACAAGCAATGCACTAAAAGGAATTCC
>NW_028234443.1:2057958-2062958 GCF_977035675.1 Penaeus japonicus
TCTCTCCTCTCTCTTCCCTCTTCTCCTCTCCCCTCTTCCCTCTCCTCTCTCCTCTCTTCCCTCTCTCCCCCTTCCCCTCTCTCCTCTCTCCCCTCTTACCTCTCTCTCCCCTCTTTCCTCTTCCCTCTCTTACCTCTCCCCTTTCCTCTCTCTTCCCTCTTCTCCTCTCCCCTCTTCCCTCTCCTCTCTCCTCTCTTCCCTCCCTTCTCCTCTCTCCCCTCTCTTCTTTTCTCCCCTCTTCCCCTCTCTTCCCTCTCTCCTCTCTTACCTCTCTCCTCTTCCCTCTTCCTTCTCCCCTCTCTTCTCTCTTCTCTCTTCCTTCTCCCCTCTCTTCTCTCTTCTCTCTTCCCTCTCCTCTCTCCTCTCTCCCCCTTCTCCAATATCTTCCCTCTCCCTTCTCTCCTCTCCTCTCTCCCCTCCCCCTTCTCCTCTCTCTTCCCTCTCTCCCCCTTCTCCTCTCTCCGCTCTCCCCTCTTCCCTCTTCCCTCTCTCCTCTTCCCTCTTCCCTTTTCCCTCCCTTCTCTCCCCTCTTCCCTCTTCCCTTTTCCCTCCCTTCTCTCCTCTCTCCCCTCTCCCCTTTTCCCTCCCTTCTCTCCTCTCTCCCCTCTCCCCTTTTCCCTCCTTTCTCCTCTCTCCCCTCTTCCCTCTCTCCTCTCTCCTCTCTCCCCTCTCTCTCCCCTCTTCCCTCTTCCCTCTTCCCTCTCTCCTCCCCCACCACTGCCAGACCTTTTCCCTCACTCACCTTCTCGAACATTGCTCTACCTTCTGTTTCGCGAATTTCTCCTCTTTTGCTTTCTCTTTTATTTCCCTCACATTTTTCTTCTCCTCTTTCGCCGCTTTCTCTTTCTTTCTTTCCTTCTTTCTTTCTTTCTTTCTTTCTTTCTTTCTTTCTTTCTTTCTTTCTTTCTTTCTTTCTTTCTTTCTTTCTTTCTTTCTTTCTTTCTTTCTCTCTCTCTCTCGTTCGTATTCGCAATCGCATTCATACTCCTTCACGTCAACCCCAACCCCAACCTCCATCTCCAACTCCACTCTCACTTCCACTTCCCCCTCCACCTCCACCCCCACTCCACTACCACCCCCCACCTCCACTCCACCTCCACTCCACCTCTACCCCCACCTCTACCTCCACCTCCACCTCCACCTCCACCTCCACCTCCCCCTTCCCTCCTCCTCCATCCCCACCTCCATCACCTCCCCCTCCCCCTCCCCCTCCCCCTCCATCCTTTAACTCCCCCCCCCCCACCCCCACTTCTACATCACCACCGCTACCTTTAATTCTCAACAATTCGCAGTTTAAACCGGCAGCTTTTTGGCAACAAGGTTAGCCAAGCCAGTCCTTTAGTGAGGGGGCCCTAATTTCATGTATCTCGTATCCCCCTTAAACCCTATTTTTGGAATCTTGGCATCCCTTAAACCCTATTTTTTGGAATCTTGGCAACCCTTAAACCCTAATTTTACGTATCTCGTATCCCCTTAAACCCTATTCTTGGAATCTTGCAACCCTTAAACCTTAATTTTTTGGAATCTTGGCATCCCTTAAACCCTATTTTTTTGGAATCTTGGCAACCCTTAAACCCTATTCTTGGAATCTTGCGACCCTTAAACCCTATTTTTTTGGAATCTTGCGACCCTTAAACCCTATTTTTTTTGGAATCTTGCGACCCTTAAACCCTATTCTTGGAATCTTGCGACCCTTAAACCCTATTCTTGGAATCTTGCAACCCTTAAACCCTAATTTTTTTTAATCTTGGCATCCCTTAAACCCTATTCTTGGAATCTTGCGACCCTTAAACCCTATTCTTGGAAACTTGCGACCCTTAAACCCTATTCTTGGAATCTTGGCAACCCTTAAACCCTATTCTTGGAATCTTGGCAACCCTTAAACCCTATTCTTGGAATCTTGGCAACCCTTAAACCCTATTCTTGGAATCTTGGCATCCCTTAAACCCTATTCTTGGAATCTTGCGACCCTTAAACCCTATTCTTGGAATCTTGGCAACCCTTAAACCCTATTCTTGGAATCTTGCGACCCTTAAACCCTATTTTTTTGGAATCTTGCGACCCTTAAACCCTATTTTTTTTGGAATCTTGCGACCCTTAAACCCTATTTTTTTGGAATCTTGGCATCCCTTAAACCCTATTCTTGGAATCTTGCGACCCTTAAACCCTATTCTTGGAATCTTGCAACCCTTAAACCCTAATTTTTTTAAATCTTGGCATCCCTTAAACCCTATTCTTGGAATCTTGCGACCCTTAAACCCTATTCTTGGAAACTTGCGACCCTTAAACCCTATTCTTGGAATCTTGGCAACCCTTAAACCCTATTCTTGGAATCTTGGCAACCCTTAAACCCTATTCTTGGAATCTTGGCAACCCTTAAACCCTATTCTTGGAATCTTGGCATTCCTTAAACCCTATTTTTTAAAAATCTTGGCATCCCTTACACCCTAATTTTTTTAAATCTTGGTATCCCTTAAACCCTAACTTTTTTTAATCTTGGTATCCCTTAAACCCTAATTTTTTTAAATCTTGGCATCCCTTAAACCCTATTCTTGGAATCTTGGCAACCCTTAAACCCTATTCTTGGAATCTTGGCATCCCTTAAACCCTAATTTTTTTTAATCTTGGCATTCCTTAAACCCTATTCTTGGAATCTTGGCAACCCTTAAACCCTAATTTTTTTAAATCTTGGCAACCCTTAAACCCTAATTTTTTTTAAATCTTGCCATCCCTTAAACCCTACTCGATATAACCCACATCCCTTAACGCCCTTAAAAAAGCTATCATTCCCTTGAAAGCCGCGGAAAGAAACAGCAAAGCGATTGGATCTTTAAAACGCCACTCTTAAAACGCCTCTCACAGAGTAACTTTTTTTTTTTTTAAGTCGCAGAGTAATTTCCCGAGATCTCTCCCTTTAAACCTATCTCTTCCGGCTGTGTTGACTCGGCAAACTACGGCTGTCGTCCTCCCCTTAAAGGAAGAGCTGGCGTGAAATAATTTAACTCTGAAATTGCCTTAGATTAAAGGATATACGTATAAGGGGTATATGGGATATATTAAATGATATAAAGGATATATAAACACAAACGATATATAGGATATTTAGGATTTAAAGGATATAAGTTTGGTTATAACAGACGAAGGATTCTCAGGAATAATCGCTTGTGGATCCGACGAGTAAAAAATAATACTAAATTAAATAAATCACTTTACTTGTTTTCTTGTTACTGATAATACCAAGAGTTCCTGCAAGATATCGCCGTGTCGCACAGATGTTGCGTTTCTGTATCATATCTACCGCCCATAAAAATAAAAAAAAAAAAAAAAAAAAAAAAAATATATATATATATATATAGATATAATATATATATATAAATATATATATATATATATACACACATATAACTGTTAACAAAATCAGAGGAAGCAGATCCCTTATCAACCCATGCTATCTGACCTACATCTTGTTATATAACGTTCTCTTTTTTTTTTAAAAACGCGTGTTACATAAGATCTATTAACGAGACTTATACCCAACCAATGCTATCAAAAGGGTAACTCTGACCTACATCTTTACACAGCATCTTCATCTTCATAAGTTATGTAACGTTCTTATATCTAAAAAACCCACGTCTTGTAGCAGAAAATCTCTAACCAACCATTGATACCAAAAAAAAAGACACACACAAATCCTCCTAAGTTGTATAAGATTTAATTAAGAGCCGTATCTTCCATCGAATCTATCACACCTCAATAATACAAAAACATACACACGCACACACACACACACACACACACACACACACACACACACACACACACCTCTGACCTACTCTCCGTACACACACGATTGCCGTAAATTGCAAACCACGTCGTTAAGGGTTAATAAGCCACGTCTTACACAAGATCCACTAATCCCCCTCACCCCCTCCCCTCCCCCCTCTGTACCTCACACACACACACAGCGCTAGCAACACATAGGCTGTGAGGACTTCCTATTAGCTTCCTTCGGATCGGATCGATAGGGGAAACTAAAACAGTTTTCTTTTGTTCGTTCAGGGCTTGGACGCACGCCCCTCGAAATCGGGCGTCCTTCGTGGAATTGGAGGCACACGTCTTTTACGAGGAACTGGCTTACACGTCTCCTTCAGGGTGACGAGTGTAGCGGAGGGGAGAGGAGTGGGGGAGAAAGATAAAGAGAAATGAGAAAGAAGGGGAGAGAGAGAAAGAGAGAGAGAGGGACAGAGAGAGAGAGAGAGAGAGAGAGAGAGAGAGAGAGAGAGAGAGAGAGAGAGAGAGAGAGAGAGAGAGAGAGAGAGAGAGAGAGAGAGAGGGAGGGAGGGAGGGGGAGGGAGGGAGGGGGAGAGAGAGAGAGAGAGAGAGAGAGAGAGAGAGAGAGAGAGAGAGAGAGAGAGAGAGAGAGAGAGAGAGAGAGAGAGAGAGAGAGAGAGAGAGGAGAGAAAGAGAGAGAGAGAAGAGAGAGAGAGAGAGAGAGAGAGAGGAGAGAGAGAGAGAGAGAGAGAGAGAGAGAGAGAGAGAGAGAGAGAGAGAGAGAGAGAGAGAGAGAGAAGAGAGAAGAGAGAGAAAGACAGAGAGAAAATCAGGAAAACCGGCAAAAGACAATATTGTGATAACGACATCCCAGCTGGGGGGAAAAAAATATAAAGGAACACAGCATAGACGATAATGTGATTACGAAATGCGGGGGGAAAAAAGGGGAAATTTTAGGGAAGAATTTCACAGCAAAAAAAAAAAAACAAAAAAAAACAATATAGTAAATGAAAAACCGCGTGGGGAAAAATAAAGGAAAAATAGGAGAAGGCGTCAGAGCCAATAAATGTGATGATGAAGCGAGAAGGGAAAAGGAACAGAAGGGAAGGCTTTGACATCCCCAATAATATATATAAAAAGGAAATACGGGCGACGGAAAGACCGGAATAATGTGGCGACGAAATTCGTATGTGCATTGCTTACGAATATGTTTGCTGTTGTTGTTTTTT
>NW_028234443.1:2072958-2080458 GCF_977035675.1 Penaeus japonicus
TTGATAGAACACACAAAGTAAACAAAGAACATGATGATGTGAGGCGAAGAACATGTCGGAGAAGAGCATGCCATGAACTAAGGGATTGACATGAGCGAAGGGAATGACATGACCGAAGAACATGACATGGACTAAGGACGAGACATGAGCCAAGACCACGACGTGTGTAAAGAAAACTCAACATAATACAAAAACATGTCAAGGAAGAACATAACACGAAAGAGGAACAAAAGACCACATACTAAGCAAAGTCCACAACACTCAGTGAATTCATGAGACCGTAAAGACGACCTCATTAAAATATAAAACTTTACTCACTATCCACGACTGTTAGACCCACCAGTGTCCTCATCATTATTTTCACCTAAACTTGCAACTTTATAATACATACGCCTTTTATACATATATATACATTTTTTATCTATCGTTCAATTCAATTTTGTTTTTATTCAAATCTACATATTTTACCTATATATTCTTATCCTCATTCTAATCTGTTATTCGAATCTACATATTTTATTCATACATTCTTATTCTCATTCTAATCTTAAATCATACTATCAGTTATATTTCATTTTTCTTACCTATTCAGCCGTGTATGCTTTCATTACATATTTCAAACATCAATACATATTCATTTCTTTCAATCTATATCTGACACCAATAGTCAAACATAACCACATCAACCTTCGGTCAATACTAAACTAACATTACTAACATAATGATAATCAAATTATCACTTTTACAATCACCACCATTACCGTTATATAATTATTCATCAGTAATGACAAAATCAGTCATTAAATTCATCATCGTAATGTCCATAGATAACATACTCATCAACGGCGCTCATCATCAACACCAACAGTCATCAATGTTATCATAGTCATCAACACTATAACAATTATTCATATCATCATAATAACGATCATTAACGAGGTAATTATCATCATTGTTAATTAGCATGACGTAGAAGGTCTGGTTAGTCAACAAGGAGTGAGTGAGAGTGAGTGAGTGAGTGAGTGAGTGAGTGTGTGAGTGTGTGAGTGTGTATGTGAGTATGTGAGTGAGTGTGTGTGTGTGTGTGTGTGTGTGTGTGTGTGTGTGTGTGTGTGTGTGTGTGTGTGTGTGTGTGTGTGTGTGTGTGTGTGTGTGTGTGTGTGTGTGTGTGTGGTAGTATGGGAGTATATAAGTGTCTGAACGTGTCTGAACGTGTCTGAGCGAGTCTGAGCGTGTGAGAGTGAGAAAGCGAGCGAGAGAGAGAGAGAGAGCGAATGAGCAAGTGAGTGCGTGACTGAGCTTGTACGCGCGCAAGTACCCGTACTTATACAAGTGTATACAAGTGTATTCACCCATACATTCATTCATCCGCCTAAATGAATGACTGAACGGAACGAACAAGCGCGTGTGTGTACCCGAGTGAGTAAACGCGTGTGTAATCGTACTTAGTGCGTATACAAGCGTATTTTCCCGGGTGTGTGCGTGCGTAAGGGTCACTCGCAAGCACGCCCACGATCGGCAGTCCTCGCGACCTCGATCGATGCTCGGTCATTAACGAACTTGAACGCCGACTTGTACTCTCCTCCCTCCATTCCCTACCCTCCTCCCTCCACCCAGTATCCTCCACCCTCCACATCCAACACTCCCTACCCTTCCATCCCTTACCCTCCCCTCCCTCCACCCTCCACCCCCAACCCTCCTCCCTTCCACCCCCTACCTTCTACCCTCCATCCTCCACGTTCCACTCTCACCCTCCACCCCCCTTCCTCCTCCACCCTCCACCCCCCCTTCCTCCTCCACCCTCCACCCTTTCACCCCCCCTTCCTCCTCCACCCCTCCACGTTCCACTCTCACCCTCCACCCCCCCTTCCTCCTCCACCCTCCACCCCCCTTCCTCCTCCACCCTCCACCCTCCACCCCCCTTCCTCCTCCACCCTCAACAGTCCCTACCCTCCACCCCCCCTTCCTCCTCCACTCCTCCACCCTCAATAGTCCCTACCCTCCACCCTCCACCCTCCTCCACCCTTCCATCCCCCCTTCCTCTCTCCACCCTCTACCCCCCCCCCTTCCTCCTCCACCCTCCACGTTCCACTCCTCCACCCTCCACCCCCCCTTCCTCCTCCACCCCTCCACCCCTCCACCCTCCACCCCTCCACCCTCCACCCTACACCCCTCCACCCTCCACCCTCCACCCCTCCACCCCATCCTCGCGTAATATATTGCAAAGTCCGATCAATGATTACGGCGAGCAACACTGCCGATGCAGCGAGCCCGAGAGTGGGTCATTGAAGGGGTGGGGAGGGGGAGAGGGGGAGCGGGGGAGAGGGGGAGCGGGGAGGAGAGAAGTGTCAAGGCCCCTCCCACTCCCCACTCCCCCCTCCCTCCTTATGCCCCGCCTACCTTCCCTTAAGGTCTCTCATTACACCTCCCACGCCCATCCACCCACCCTTTTACCCCCTCAAGGAGTACCAAGGAGTTGTCTGGAGGGGTCTTGGAGACGTTTCACGGCTCCCTTTACGTTTCGCCCCCCCCGTGTGTTAAGTATTCATGTACCTCCTGCCCTGCCCTGCCCTATCCCTGCCCCCTTCTGTCCTATCCCCTGGCCCCTTCTGCCCTGCCCCCTTCTGCCCTAATCCCTGCCCCCTTCTGCCCTATCCCCTGGTCCCCCTTCTGTCCTACCCTCTGCCCCCTTCTGTCCTACCCCCTGCCCCTTTCTGCCCTATCCCTGCCCCCTTCTGTCTTATCCCCTGACCCCCTTCTGTCCTACCCCCTGCCCCCTTCTGCCCTACCCCCTGAACCCCCATCTGTCCTGCCTCCCTCCTCCTACCCTATTCCCCTGCTCCCTGTCCTGCACCCCTGCACCCCTGCTCCCTCCCTTGCTCTCTCCCCTGCTTCCCTACAGTCCTGCATCCTGCCCTACCCCCTGCCTCCCTCCTATCATGTTCCCCTGCTCCCTGCCCCCTTTCTCACTCAAGCCCGGATAAGCCCCTTCGCCCCCCCCACCCCATCCTCCGTCCCCCGATGTTTGTGTCTTCTTTTGCATCCTCTATGACGTCAGAACGACTGTGACGTCATGATTAGGAGGGAAAGGGAAAGGGAGAAGGAGAGGGGGAGGGAGGGGGAGAGGAGAAGGGAGAGAGAGAGGGAGAGGGAGAGGGAGAGGAAGAGGGAGAGGGAAAGGGAGAGGGGGAGGGAGGGGGAAAGGGAAAGGGAAAGGGAGAAGGAAAGGGGGAGGGAGGGGGAGAGGAGATGGGAGAGGGAGAGGGAGAGGGAGAGGGAGAGGGAGAAGGAGAAGGAGAGAGAGAGACGGAGAGAGAGAGAGGGAGACGAAGAGAAGAAGTAAGAAACAGAAAGACAGACAACCATGACTTTTCTCACGCCCCCCTCTCTCCTCCAACTAAGCGACCCCCCTACAGGAAGAGCAAGGGCGATTCGGGCGGGCGTACGGGCGGGTGTACGGGCGTGCGGGCGTCGTGAATGAGCATCTTGGCCTTGAACCGAGAGGCTACGAGCACTCGGGGATCAATACGGTTTTCAGGGTCGTCCACCTCCAGCCCCGTTCGTGCGGAGGGGGGCGGGGGAGGGGGAGGGGGCGGTGGGAGAGGGAAGAGGAGGAGGGCAGAGGAGTGGGGAGGGGAGGGGAGGGGTGAAGGGGAGGAGAGGGGGAGGGGAAGGAGACGCGGTTTGAGTGGAGAAATTGGGGCGAAGGAAGAGGGGGGGAGGTAGGGGGGAGGGGGGATAAGAAGGAGCAATTGCATCCCAAAGAAATGGGATCAGGAAGTCAAGGAGGAGGAGGAGGAGGAGGAGGAGGACGAGGAGGACGAGGACGAAGAAGCGTCGAGGAGGAGGAGGAGGAGGAGGAGGAGGAGGAGGAGGAGGAGGAGGAGGAGGAGGAGGAGGAGGAGGAGGAGGAGGTGGTGGTGGAGGAGGTGGTGGAGGAGGAGGAGAAGGAGGAGGAGGACAAGGAGGAGGAGGACAAGGAAGCGTCGAGGAGGAGGAGGAGGAAGAGAAAGCATCGAGGAGGAGGAAGCGTCGAAGAGAAGGAGGAAGAAGAGGAGGAGGAGGAGGAAGCTTCCAGGAGGAGGAAACGTCGAGGAGGAGGAGGAGGAAGAGAAGGAGGAAACGTCGAGGAGGAGGAGGACAAAGACGAGAAAGCATCGAGGCCGGAAGAGAGACGATAGATAGATACTATACTTATCCCAAATTCTACATACCTATTACATAAAACGAAACTAACACACGCATAAAACAACAACTAAATAACATACGATTTCATTAAAATCCACCACCTAATAAACCAAGTAAGCGTTGCGAAAGAGTAACACCGCACGAAAGTGACACGAAAGTGACACGAATCGTCCGCGAATCGACCGCGAATCGTTCACGAACCGCCTGAATACATTGGCTGACAGTTCGGACGGAGTTTGGAAGGGAACTCAGGACACCTCGCTCTCTCACACGGGACACGGGAGAGGATCTCGAGTTCACCGTGGTTGGCGAAGAGGGAGATACATGATGTATGTTTATGATATAATATATATATATATATATATATATATATATATATATATATATATATTATATATATATATATATATATATATATATATATGTATATATATATATATATATATATATATATATATATATATATATATGTATATATTTATATGTATATATTTATATATATACATATATATGAATGAATGAATGAATGAGTGAATGAATGAATAAATGAATAAATGAACGAATAAGTAAACGTACATACATATCACACATACACACATCGATCGATCAAGACACATACATACATCCCACAGCATACATAAACACCTACACACCCAAACCAAACAAGTGCGTGCGTGCATACGTGTGTGCGTGTCTACCCCCTTCGGACACGCGAGTGCAAGCGCCCGCTCGCCCGCCCGCAAGTCAGAGGTCAGGGCGCCGGGGCTGCTGTCGTTCCGTGAACAAGGGCGCACGCCTGATGAGTCAGTCACCCGGCACTAATGATTGGCCGAGGTGCCTGTGCATGCTCGCTCGCCCAGGTGAGGAGACGGATGGCGAGGGAGGGAGGGAGGGGGGGGGGGGGGGGGGGGAGGGGGGGGGGAAGGGAGGGAAGGAGGGGGGAGGGATGGGGGGAAGGGAGGGAGGGAGGGAGGGAGGGACGACGGCGAGGAGGGAGGGAGAGAAGGGGGGAGAAGGAAAGGGAGGGAGGGAGGGAGGGAGGGGGGGACGGAGAGGAGGGAAGGAAGGGGGACGGCGGCGACGGACGGCGAGAAGGGGGGGAGGGAAGGAAGGGGGGGAGGGAAGGAAGGGGGAGAGGGAGGGAGAAGGAGGGAGGAGGGGGAGGGGAAAAGGCATGACACGCAGCTAAGATCTCATCCCCCGCCCTCCCCTCCCCTCTCCTCCTCCCCCCATCTCCCATCTGAGGGTTTGGCAGATGGCGACACCAACGGTCAACGGTTTGTCTTCCTCCTTTCTTCCTCCTTCTCTATCTTCCTAGTTCTCTCTTTCCCTCGTTCACTCTTCACTCCTTTTTATTTTCTCTCTCTCTAAAAGTCTCTCTCTCCACTCACTCACACATTATCTCTCTCTCCCTTTCACATTATCTCTCTTCTCTCTTTCTCTCTTTTCTCTCCTCTACCTCTTACTATCTCTTTCTCACACTATACCTTTCTCATACTATCTCTTATCTCTCCTCCTGTCTCTTCCTTCCTCTTTTCTACTCCCTTTCTACTTTGTTTCACTCACTCCCTCCCCCACCTTTTCCCTCTTCCTCTTCCTCTCCCCCTCTATCTCCCTCTCGCCCTCTCTCTCCCTCTCTTTCTTCCTTCCTTCCTTCCTTCCTTCCTTCCTTCATTCATTCATTCCTCTCCCTCCCTCCCTCTCTCCCTCCCACTCTCTACCCTTCTCCCTCTCTCCCTCCCACTCTCTACCCTTCTTCCCCTCTCACCCTCCCTCTCCCTTCTCCCTTTCTCCCCTTCTCCCCTCTCTCTCCCCCTCTCCCCCTCCCCCTCTCCCTCTCACCCCCTCCCCCTCTCTCTCCCTCTCACCCTCCCTCTATTCCTCCCTCCATTCCAAACAATCCCGCCAGAAATAATCCTCTATGATTAGCTATTCCACAGAGAGGACAGAGTGATTGGAGGTGATTGTGTGATAATCCTCCACGCAATCGCTGAACTTAACATAGAGAGACTTTTGTTTTTTTTAGTTTACACACTCTTTGGAGGGTGGGGGGTAAGAGGGTTGGGGGTGGAGGATGGAGTGTGAAGGGTGGAGTGTAGAGGATGGAGGTGGAGGTGGAGGTAGAGGGTGGAGTGTGGAGTCTGGGGGGTGGGGGTGGGGGTGGGGGGTGGAGGGTAGAGAGTGGAGGGTGGAGGGTTGGGGTTAGAGTTGGGGGTGGACGGTAGACGGTGGGGGTGGAGGTGGAGGTGGAGGTGGAGGGTGGAGGGTGGAGGTAGAGGGTGGAAGGTTGGTGTAGATGGTAGAGGGTGGCGGATAGGGTGGGAGGTGGGAGGTGGAAGGTGGAGGTAGAGTGTGGAGGGTGGAAGGTGGAGGGCTGGATATTGTTGGTCATGAAAAAAAATACTGTAAATTCTAATTTAAAAAAAATAACTTTTCCCCCACGAAAAGAGTTATGGAGGATTAATTACATATGGAGTATATCAATCATACATACCCAATAGCATGCATGTTAGTTAGCACAAAGAAGCCCAATTTTATCAGATGTGTAAATATGAACATATCATTTGCCATGATTGATTCAGTGCCAAGCGAGACATCAGCTAAAACATGTATCATATTTCTCAAGACACACACTCACTCACTCACTCACTCACTCACTCGCTCGCTCGCTCACTCACTCATACACTCACACTCATTCACACACTCACTCAATCACACACATACACACACATACATACACACACACACACACACACAGACACACAGACACACAGACACACAGACACACACACACACACACACACACACACACACACACACACACACACACACACACACACACACACACACACACACACACACACACTCACTCACTCACTCACTCACTCACTCACTCCCTCACTCTCACACTCACACACACACACACACACTCACTCACTCACTCACTCACTCACTCACTCACTCTCACACTCACACACACACACACACACTCACTCACTCACTCACGCACTCACTCTCACACACAGACATACTATATAGATTCCACTCTTGCTTTCATTATCAAAATCATTTCTATTATTACCACCGCTACAACTATCATTACTTTCATTAATGTCCATATCTTTATTAACACCGCTACTCTAACTGCCACTATCATTGGAATAATTATTACCTTTAATACTGTTAACAGTTCGTTTTACTCTAGCATCTAAATATACTCCCATGTTAGTTTCTGTTAGTCCGGCGTCTAAATTTTCTCACACACTCGCAATTTACACGTTAGTCTGTGTTAGTCCAGCCTCCCCCTTAGCT
>NW_028234443.1:2090458-2097958 GCF_977035675.1 Penaeus japonicus
GAGAGAAGCGCGTCGGGGGGTAGGGGGGAGAGGGATATGGGGGGTCAGGAGCCAGGAGGCAGGGGGGAAAGGGGGGAAGGGGGAAGGGCAAGAAGAGCTGGCTGACTCCTGACCCGCCCACACGCCCCCGCGACGCGACGCCCGTACTTTGACCTCGGCCGAGAGGGAGGGCGTTAAGGAGACAGTTGGGCCGCGCCTTCCGAGTGACTGCCTCTCTCGCTCCCTCGCTCCCTCGCTCTCCGTACTCGGCGCGGGCTCGTCGAGGGCCGCGGAATGATGCTCGCTTTCCGGTCGGGGTTTTTGCCTTCTCTCTCTTTTTTTCTCCTTCTTTCTTCTTCTTTTCCTTCTTTTTCCTTATTCCTCTTCATCTTCTCCTTTTCCTTCTTCTTCTTCTTCTTCTTTTCTTCTTTTCCTTCTCCTTCTCCTTCTTCTTCATTTCCTTCTTCTTCCTTTCTTTTTATTTTTTTCCTTTTTCGTCTTTTTCTTCTTCTTTCCTTCTTCTTCCTCTTCCTCCTTCTTCTTCTTCTTCTTCTTCTTCTTCTTCTTCTTCTTCTTCTTCTTCTTCTTCTTCTTCTTCTTCTTCTTCTTCTTCTTCTTCTCCTTCTCCTTCTCCTTCTCCTTCTCCTTCTCCTTCTCCTTCTCCTTCTCCTTCTCCTTCTCCTCCTCCTCCTATTCCTCCTCCTCCTCCTCCTATTCCTCCTCCTCCTATTCCTATTCCTCCTCCTCCTATTCCTATTCCTCCTATTCCTATTCCTCCTCCTCCTCCTCCTCCTCCTCCTCCTCCTCCTCCTCCTCCTCCTCCTTCTCCTCCTCATTCTCCTCATTCTACTTCTTTGATACTTTTAATCGCTTTATGTAATGACCTCTTTTTACAAACCAGACACACACTACACTACCACATCAACAGACCCACACGCTTATGTACCCACAGACTCCCAAACAGTTAATCCAATCCCCGCATTTAGCATTTGCACAAACGGATTTCGACGTATTAGCGCAATCACGAGCCTCGAGTTGGCGTCAAGGCGGTTCCCTCATAAGGGGGAGGCGGGGTGGGAGGGGGGGAGGCGGGGTGGGAGGGGGGGAGGCGGGGTGGGAAGGGGGAGGCGGGGTGGGAGGGGGGGAGGCGGGGTGGGAGGGGGGGAGGCGGGGTGGGAGGGGGGAGGCGGGGTGGGAGGGGGAGGGGGAGGCGGGGTGGGAGGGGGGGAGGCGGGGTGGGAGGGGGGGGGGACGGGGAGGTGGAGTGGGAGGGGGAGGCGGGGTGGGAGGGGAGGGGAGGGAGATGCGTTTGCACGTGTAAAAATGCTCGAGGAATGAAAAAGAAAATGAAATAAAAAGGAAAAAGGAAAAAAATCGCCTTTCGGTCGCTTTGTTCTGGATGCCTAGGAGGAGTGATTCGAATAAAATGATAATGATAATAATAATGAGGAGCGTGTAATAAATAAGCTTCTAATTTACGTCATTTCAAATCCGAAATTTTGTAGCGGATTGGTCGGTTTCGAGAAAAAATATATATATATATTTATTATATAATGTGCCCTCATCGATATCAAACAAACATGCTCGTTTCAGTAAAAAAAAAAAAAAAAAAAATCAGTACCAACAAACAAAACAGCTTCAATACTAAGAAAGAAAAATATATTGCCATTCCAGCACTAATAAACACCATCGCTTCGGTACAACTAATTTTTAAAAATCTATATATATATCAACTACCTGAACACCACCTCCTCTTTCGAGAAATCGCGCACACACACACACACACACACACAAACACACACACACACACACACACACACATACACACAAAAAAAAAATAATAAAAAAAAAATTAATAATAATAATAATAATAAATAAATAATTTTATTTATTATTATTATAATAATAATAATAAATAAAAATGAAAATAAAAAATATTCATGACCTCCTTTGACCCCGTCTCTGGTCACTCTCTGAGGCGCCCGGCGTTGAAAACATCCATCTCATGCGCGCGGCTCTTGGCAGGGGCGAGCTCTCCTGACGAAGAAAAACCGGGAGGAGGGAAGGAGGAAGAGGAGGAGGAGGAGGAGGAGGAGGAGGAGGAGGAGGAGGAGGAGGAGGAGGAGGAGGAGGAGGAAGGAGGAGGAGGAGGAGGAGGAGAGGAGGAGGGGGGGGAGGGAGGGAGGGAGAGGAGGAGGAGGAGGAGGAGGAGGAGGGAGGGAGGGAGGAGGGAGGAGGAGGGAGGAGGTGGGAGGAGGGAGAAGGGGGGGAGGAGGATTAGAGGAGGGGGAGGAGGAGGAGGAGGAGGAGAGGAGGAGGAGGAGGGAGGGAGGGAGGAGGAGGAGGAGGAGGGAGGAGGAGGAGGAGGAAGGGGGAGAGGGGAGGAGGAGGAGGGAGGGAGGAGGAGGAGGAGGAGGGGGAGGAGGAGGAGGAGGGGGAGGAGGGAGGAGGAGGAGGAGGAGAATTAATATTAGGAGGAGGAGGAGGAGGATTAAGATTAGGAGGAGGAGGAGGAGGAGGAGGAGGAGGAGGGAAGGAGGAGGAAGGAGGGAGAAAGGAAGGGAAGGAGGATTAGGATTAGGAGGAGGGAGGAGGGAGGAGGAGGAGGAGGAAGGAGGAGGAGGAGGAGGAGGGAGGAGGAGGAGGAGGAGGAGGAGGGAGGAGGAGGAGGAGGAGGAGGAGGAGAGGGAGGATTAGGAGGGGGGGAGGGGGAGGAGGTGGAGGAGGAGGGAGGGGAGGGAGGAGGAGGGAGGGAGGGAGGAGGAGGAGGAGGGGAGGAGGAGGAGGAGGGAGGAGAGGAGGAAGGGGAGGAGGAGGAGGAGGAGGTGGGAGGAGGAGGAGGGAGAGGGGGAGGGGGAGGGGGGGAGGAGGAGGAGGAGGAGGAGGGGGGAGGAAAGGAGGAGGGAATTAGTGGAGGAGGAGGAGGGAGGAGGAGGGTAGGAGGAGGGAGGGGGGAGGATGGGAGGAGGGAGGAGGAGGAGGGAGGGGGAGGAATAGGGAGGGTTTTTAAGGTTTATGTTCTTTGAGGAGGGAGGAGGAGGAGGGAGGAGGGAGGAGGTGGAGGAGGAGGGAAGGAGTGAAGGAGGAAGGAAGGGCAGGGAGGAGAGGTCGACGGGCGAGATGCGTTGCACTTGCAAATGCTCGAGGAAGAAAAAGACCAAAAAAGAAGAAAAAAACAAACTCTTACGGTACCTTTTCTTATCATTTGTCTCTGGGAGATTTGTGTCTTACTCCAAAAAAGGTTTTTTTTTTTTTTTTTTTTTTTTTTGCTCAAGAGAAATAAAGATTTGAAGAAAAATATATTTTCTCGCAAATGTTGGAGAAATGAAATTTAAACCATTTCTCAATATTCGTTAAATTATTTTACTCAATCAAAAACTAGAAGAAATGTTAATAATTCATAGGAAATTATCATTTATTCAATCAAATCCTGAAAAAATCTGAAAACCGACATTTACTTCCCGACAATTTTTCCCCAAATGAAAAAAAAAAATAAACTGTTCAGATACTGTAGAGGATAAAAAACATTTTTTTTTCCCTAAGTAAGTAATACTATTCTGCCCAAAATAAGTCACCAGAGGCTCTCTGCTTGCTCGCCCAAATACTAGAAGGAAACAAATGATTTTTTCCCCTAATTATCCATTCCGACTCAAAATGTTACTTGATCGATTGTTAGAGGAAGGAACAGTTTCAGCAAACAGGAAATTCTAGAAAACCGACCGGCATTACTCTGTTCAACATCTTTTAATCTGTTATGTTCAATGACTTATCTATCTTTTAGACAAATTCTTTTTTTTTTTGTGTGTGTGTGTATTTGTGTGTTTGTGTGTGTGTGTGTGTGTGTGTGTGTTGGTATGTATGTATGTATGTATGTATATATGTAAGTATGTATGTATGTATGTATATATGTATGTAAGTATGTATGTAAGTATGTATGTAAGTATGTATGTATGTATATATGTATGTATGTGTGCATATACCAAAAAAATAAAAATTTCGTCCGGCGAATTTTTCTTTTTTCCAACATTACCAAAAGAGAAAGAAACTTCATTCCTCGAGCAGCCACTCCTAATACATAACATCTTATCATGCAAGCAGACTGCCGCGACCCTGAAAATACGTGGACGCCTTCGCCGGTGGAGTAATCAAGTAGAAAAACGTAACAAGAAAATAAAGCAAGAAAATAAAGCGAAGGAAAAGGAGCAGGGAAACAAAACGATAAAATAAAACCAAGAAAACGAGTCAAGAAAAAGAAGCAAGAAAGGAGAGGTAGAGGAGAGGGTATTCATCAGCAACGCATCCTGAGACAAGGAATCAACAACAACAACAGCAACAACAAAAGCATCAACATCCGTAGTGAACAGCTGGTCGGGCGGAGCAAAATCAACCATCCAGACGTTGCATCCAGGTGGTGTGGCCCAAAATGCACATGCGGAACGTGGCGACAGATGGCTCGCCCGAGGAAAGTCAGATGGAACAGCCACCATGAGGGAGACGTCTAGAACCAGCTGGAATAGCCAAGCGGCGCGTCCTGGGAATATTCAAATGAGGGGAGACGTCTAGAAGTATCATCACGGGAGGGAACCAGCTGGACTAGCCAAGTGGAGCGTCCTGGGAATATTCAAATGAAGTGTGATTACAGCCCAAGCCGTTCGAGACTACACGCGTTAGAGCCGCGTGGAGGAGATGCAGGTGTTAGGCCTAGACTGATTCGTAAACACGCGGACCGAGCTGGAGCCTTCCTCACGGCGACGAAACGGTAGCCCAAGCGACGTCCTCCGTGGTTCCGTTCGTCACACGTGGCCTCATGACACATGACACATGCTAGTGCCATTGTAGTGCCATGACATGTAGCAACAGGCGGACGGACGGACGAGACGTACCCTGGACGTCGCGAACTCTCTACCCGCCGACGTGAGCCCCCCACCCCCACCCCTTCCCCGGTCCTCTCCAGCCTCCTCTCAAGAGGGGGGGGGGGGCGCTCGCTCGACCGACCGACGGACCGACGGACCGACCGACGGACCGACCGACCGACGGACGACGTGACAGGTGCAGCAGCTTCGAGGCGTGACGACAAGTGTCGAGAGGAAAAGAGAGGTGTGCTTGAGAGGTAATCGCTGGTTAAAGGAATGCTGCTCTGGCGAAAAGAGGGGGGCGGGGGGCGGGCGGCGGGCGGGGGGAGGGGGGGGAGGGGCGGCCGCAGGAGGGACACGCAGCAGTGCGAAAGTGTCTTCCCCAGCGAGAGGGGTTAAGTCGATTGATCACGTAACGGAACGAGGAGGTCTGCCTGGTCTGCCCCGGCTCAAATACGCTCGTTCCGGGGCCCCTCGCTGGAGCCTGCCCTCGGTGAACCGCAAGTGACTCGACGTTGTTATGGCATTGTCGATTATTCATGCAGTGCCTCCTCGGCTGTGCTTAGGCGTCTGATGGTCTGGTCTGATGCCGTTGTTCCGCGGATGGCCAATCGATAGATAATCGATCGAAAGATACGCATCACTCGGGTACGTTTTCACGAGGGAGAGTACCTCTGTGTGTGTGTGTGTGTGTGTGTGTGTGTGTGTGTGTGTGTGTGTGTGTGTGTGTGTGTGTGTGTGTGTGTGTGTGTGTGTGTGTGTGTGTGTGTGTGTACGTATGTATACATTCCCATTCACACTATCCTTACTTAGTTCCAATATAACATGCATAAAATCCCCACAGGTCACGCGTTCTGACCAAGGTACGTCTACCCACGACAGACGTACCCAGGACGCTGAAGACGTTCTGAGTGAATGAACGTAAACGAACGTACAAGAAGAAGAAGATGAAGGTCCGAGGCAGGAGAGCCCCTCAGCAGGATCCCGAAGATGAACGTCATGGTCAGGTTACGGAATTCCTCGAGGGCGAGACACCCACCGCCCCTCGACACGCCCCGTGATCTAGTCCCTCTCCGCTCTCCTGCTGGCCGCATCTCTTTTTTTTTTCTCTCTCTCTCTTTATTACCTGCTCTCTTCCTCTCTCTCTCGCTCTCTCGCTCTACGCTTACTCCCCTTCCTCTCTACCCTCCTCTCTCTCTTTCTTATACCTCCGTTCCATCTCTCCTCTCTTCTCTCTCTCTTCTCTCTTCTCGTTCTCTTCCTCTCTCTCTCTCCTATCCTCACCTCTCTTTCTCTCTCACCTCCTCTCGATCCTCTCCTCTCTTCTCTCCCCCTCTGTTCGTTCCATCCTCTCTCCTCTCCTCTCCTCTCCTCTCTCTCGTCTCTCCTCTCCTCTCCTCTCTCTCTCGTCTCCCCTCTCCTTTTTCCCTCCCCCTCTCCTCTCCTCTCCTCTCTCTCTCTCTCTCTCCTCTCCTCTCCCTTCTTTCTCCCTCTCCCTCTTTCTTTCCCCTCTCTCTCTCCTCTCCTCCTTATCCTCTCTCCCTCTCTCCCTCTCTCCTTCTCTCCTTCTCTCCTTCTCTCCTTCTCTCCTTCTCTCCTTCTTTCCTTCTTTCCTTCTTTCCTTCTCTCCCTCCCACCCTCCCTACCTCCCTCCCTCCCTCTCTCTCTCCAAATCCCTCTCTCTCCCCCTTTCAAGTTGAAGCCTACCTTGATATATCCCGTTAATCAACCTAACGGCTATTGTATATGCTTCTATAATCTTGTATTTTACACAGATAATCAATTGATTCCTAATCTTGCTAAATAACCCAATACATTCAATAGATTCTATTAAAATTGCTAAATACACCAGATACATCCAATTGCATTCTATAATCTTGCTAAATACACCACATACATTCAATTGCATTCTATAAACTTGCTAAATACACCAGATACATCCAATTGCATTCGGGGAACACGGCACGTGATATCAGTCGAACGTGCATCATGCAATCCCCATTTGCAACATGAGTATTTCCCTTCTTGCAACATAGCCGAGCTTCGCCTCCGCGTCGTCATCCCAACATGCCTTCCTTTTACCTCATGGCCATATTTACCTCATGGCCATATTTACCTCATGGCCATAATGCCGGTCTTTCCCTCCGACGGGAATCGGCTTTCATGTTGCCGCATATCTTGCCATGTTGTCGTGTGTGTGTGTGTGTGTGCTTGGCTCATATCATGCAACTGGGTTTTGATTGATGACTATTTTCATGCTGTCACTTTGACCTTCGGGGGGGGGGGGATGTTGCAGGTGATTTTCACTCAGTAGGTGGGAGGGAGAGAGGGAAGGGGGGGGGGGGAGGGAGGAGGGAGGGGGAGGGAGAAGGAGGGAGGGGGAGGGAGGGGGGGGGGGAGGGAGGGGGGGAGGGTGGGTGGAGGAGGGAAGGGAGGAGAGAGGGATGAGGGAGAAGGTGGGAGATGGAGTGAGGATGAGAGGGAGGAAGGGGTGGGAGGAGGAAGGGAGGGGGAGGGAGGGAGGGAGGAGGGTGAGGGTGGGAGGAAGGGTGGGAGGGAAGGAGCCGAGGGAGGGTGTGTGGAAGGGAGGGAGGGAGGGGGTGGAGGAGGAAGGGAGGGAAAATGGAGGGAGGGAGGGTTGTAGGTGGAGGAGGTGGTGGGAGGGGGG
>NW_028234443.1:2105458-2130458 GCF_977035675.1 Penaeus japonicus
ATCCCTTGACTCAACCAAGACCGCCAAATGCAATATCTCGACTCAACCAAGATGGTCAAATCTCATCATTCGACTCAACCAAGACCGTTAATGCAATATCCTGACTCAACCAAAACCGTTAATCCCATCCCTCGACTCAACCAAGACCGCCAAATACAATATCCTAACTCACCCAATACCAATAAATAAAAAACACTCCCTCGACCCAACCCAGACGATAATCTAAGATATGCCACGATCGCCACGGTTGAAACACTCAATCTAGGTGATCGTACCTTGCAAGAAGCGGTCGTTTGCAACATCATCGTCCGCTGCCATACACTCACCTGCAAGTAAGAAAAACAGAAACAAATAAATAAATTAATTCAACAAAACAAATTCTCCTTACCAATGCCTTATCAGAAGAAAAGAAAAGAAAAAAAAATAATTGCAAACGGGCACGCAATTGCGATCATGAACAAGAGTTGCTAAGCTGCAGTCATGTATATTTTCGCCCGTCAACAAACACCAATAACAAATAAATAAAGGTAACATGCCTCTGCAACATGCTGATGAACCTGCACGATCGTCGACATTCATCATCATCATCATCATCATCATCATCATCATTATCTGAATGAATCTCAATTGCAAAATAAAACTAAAGAAATAATGTCATTTGCTTAGATATAACATCGTTTATCCTTTGTCGTCTAATATCAAAATGCCCATGAAATGCCCACGGACACGAGCCTAGCCCACGCTAGGGGCAGGGGCAGGGGAGTATACTAGGGATGCACAATAACATAGGGGCTGCGGAAAGGGGGGAGGAGGAAGCAGAGAAGGGGGAGGGAGAGAAGGGGGAGGGAGAGAAAGGGGAGGAGGGGGTGGGGAGGGAGGACGGGGAGGAGGAGGAGGGAGAGAAATGAGAGGAGGGGTGGGAGGGAGGAAGGAGAGGAGGGGGTGGGAAGGAGGATAGAGAGAAGGGGGAGGGAGTGAGGAGGGAGAAGAGGTGGGAGGAAGGAGAGGAAGGAGAGAAGGGGGAGGGGGAGGGGAAGGAGGAGCAGCGAGGGAGGAAGGAGAGGAAGGGGGAGGGATGGAGGAGGGAGAAGAGGAGGGAGGGAGGAAGGGGGAGGGGGAGCGGAGCAGCGAGAAAGGAAGGAAAGGAGAGGTAAAGGAGGGAGGAAGGAAAGGAGAAGAGAGTGAGGAGGGAGAGGAGGATGAGAAGGGAAGGGAAATGAAAAGAACGTGGACTACCCAGGGTCGGGGATATATACCATCCACAGAGAGGGAGTGAGAGAGGCGGGAGAGGAAGGCGTGGGGAAAGGAGATTGAAAAGGGACATAGGCCGCACAGTTTGCAGAGCATAAAATGCATACACAGGCCTGCATAATGGAAACAGCGACTGCAATTAGACTGCAGGCTACTGAATAAAGGCGACAGCGGACACAAGATTCCACGTCGCAGAGGGCGTGAAGTACAGGTCAAACAAAGTACGAAGAAATAGTTGAAACGAAAAGTAGAATGTGGATACGAGCTTTTGAAGGAAAGGGGGGGAGGTAGAGGGAGGAGGGGGGGCCGAGGGAGGAGGAAGGAGGGAGAGGGAGAGGGAGGAGGGAGAGGGATAGGGAGAGGGAGAAGCAGAGGAAGGAGGGAGAAGGAGAGGGAGGAGGGAGGAGGGAGGAGGGAGAGGAAGAGGAAGGAGGGAGAGGGAGAGGAAGGAGGGAGAGGGAGAGGAAGGAGGCAGAGGCAGAGGGAGGAGAGACGGGAGAGGGAGAGGCAGAGGAAGGAGGGAGAAGGAGACGCAAAGGGAGGAGGGAGAGGAAGGAGGGAGGAGGGAGGAGGAAGGAGGGAGGAGGGAGAGGGAGACGCAGAAAAAGGAAAGACCAAGTAAACTATACATAAGAAACAACCAAAACGTACGCCGGGTACAAGACAACACAGAACAGAAAACAAAAACAGAAAAAAGCTACAACAGAAAGGGCACATCCAAGAACGAAAAGACAAATTAGAAAATGAAAAAAATGAAGAAAAAAAAATAAAATCATGACGTTTCGAGTCAATTTAGCTTCCTCTTCACACGTTTCGATTTTAACAGCTGATGCGGAGACAGACAAACTCAACTCGAAACGTCACGTCCCTTAATAACCTTTCTTGCTGTGACCGTATCTCATCATAAAAAAGGACACATTAAACATTAGGCGTTAGACAGGATTTAAAAAAAAAGCTCATTATATTCTGGCCCTTATGCTAATTGAGAATTAGGATAAGAAGGTAATGGAAGGCATAAAACACAAAAAGCACATGCACACACAGCTAAAACGCAAGCACACACATACAAACACACACGACACATAATAAACAAGAGTAAACACATAGGATAACCCTAACACACAAAGGGAAACACACAACAAACACTGTGCTATATTCATAATAAAAATAAAAAATAATGTTCAAGGCATGCTGATGTTACGGAACAAACAATAGTAGTCTGTTTGGTGGGAAACTCTACCCCGAAGGAAAAAAAAAACCGCCCGTACGCTAACAACACAGACATACACCCTCTCACGCCCACAACAAGAGATTCACAATACACTATCGCCCCGACCTTAAAAAAAAAAAAAAAACACGTGATACACTCACTCACGAAAGATGACAACAATGGCTTATAACGAGTTGGGGGAAAATAAAGAATTATCTTAAAAAAAAAATAATACGTATAACAATGCTTCGGTTTGTTTCGCTAATCCCCACGCAATGCTAATGGCGCCCTTTTGAAAGAGAGGCATCACAGACAGACGAGACGAAAGACAGCTGAGGCAACAGCGATACAAAAGATGACGGACAGCCTCTCCCTTCATTACAAGAACATCTCAGTTTAACGCCAGAATAATAAAAGAATAATAATAACAAAATACAAAAAAATAAAACGTTTTGAGAAACCCAATACTGATTTCTCGCCGGCTCATCTCGCTGTAGGAATGATAAACGTTTTCTGAGGGAGTGAAATGTTTAGTGGGGAGGGGAGGAGAGGGGAGAGGAGAGGAGAGGGGAGGAGAGGAGAGGAGGGGAGGGGAGGGGAGAGGGGAGGGGAGGGGAGGGAGGGGGAGAGGAGGAGAGGGGAGGGGAGGGGAGGGGAGAGGAGAGGAGAGGAGAGGAGAGGAGAGGAGAGGAGAGGAGAGGAGAGGAGAGGAGGGGAGAGGAGAGGAGAGGAGAGGGGAGGGGAAAGGAGGAGAGGAGAGGAGAGGGGAGGAAAGGAAATGAGAGGAGAGAAGAGGAGGGGAGGGGAGGGGGGGTTTGCTTGTACATATGTGCTTTTATTTGTGTGAAGGAGGGATGGGTGGGTGGGTGGGTAGATGGGTGGGTGGGTAGGTGAGTCAGTCTGTTAGCCAGTAGGTTTGTCAGTCGGTCGGTAAGTCATTCAGTCGGACAGTCAATCTGCCATCCAATCAGTCAGTCGACATGCAGTCAGTCAGTCGGACAGTCAGTCAGTCAGTCGACATACATTCAGTCAGTCAGACAGTCGACATACATTCAGTCAGTCGGACAGTCAATCAGTCAGTCGAGATGCAGTCAGTCAGTCAGTCGACATGCAGTCAGTCAGTCGGACAGTCAGTCAGTGCGTTCGTGCAGACCTCCATGTGCACATGCGCAAGTGTGTGTCCTAAATCCATAACCACTTCCTTCTATCTCCCCTCTTTCTTAAATCTCTTCTTCTCCTTCTTCTCCCCTTTCTCTCCCTCCCTCCCTCTTCCTATCCCCATTCTCTTTCACTCCCTCCATCATTTCTCCCTCTCCCCCTTTCTCTCCCTAAAGCCAAGACAACCCGATAAGGCGAGTAATGAGGGGAATAAAATGTACTTGATTTTTTTAATGATAAGAATTTTGGTGTGTTTGTTTTGTTTTTTTGTTTTGTTTGTTGTTTGTGCTTCGGTGTGTTTGTTTGTTTGGTTGTATCTGTGTTTGTTTCTGTGTTCTTGTGTGTTTGTGGGTGTGTTTGTTTGTTTGGTTGGTTGTATCTGTGTTTTGTTTCCGTGTGCTTGTGTGTGTGGGGGTGTATTTGTTTGTTTGTATCTGTGTTTTGTTTCCGTGTGCTTGTGTGTGTGTGGGTGTATTTGTCTGTTTGTATTTTTGTTTGTTTCCTAGTGCTTGTGTGTGTGGGTGTGTTTGTCTGTTCGTATCTGTATTTGTGTTTCTGTGTCGATGTGGGTGTTTTTCTATCTTTATTTGTTTATGTGTTTGTGTCGGTGTCGATGTATGGGTATTTGTGTTTGTTTGTGTTTGTTGTTTTTGTTCTTTGGCTTTTTTTTCTTTTTTTTTGAGTGTGGGGATACAATAATGTCCGTTTCTGCATATGATACCAACATCAACACTAAACGCAACATCCATAATAGAAGGAAAGAAACCCGACGAGATGCCGCCGCCCATTGCAGAAACAAACACAAAGAGCATATATGGGCGTGGCAGGCGCACCGGAATGAGCATTTCAACTGCAACGGCAATAGTGCCTTGGCATGTTGCAGGGTGATACTCCAGGGGCAGGATACTCCGACTGGGAGTAGGTACAAGGACGTGTCTCTCCCTCTCTCGCTCACTTACTCATTCATTCATTCATTCACTCATTCACTTACTCACACATACACACACACACACACTCTCTCTCTCTCTCTCTCTCTCTCTCTCTCTCTCTCTCTCTCTCTCTCTCTCTCTCTCTCTCTCTCTCTCTCTCTCTCTCTCTCCCTCTCCCCTCTCTCCTCTCTCCCTCTCTCCCTCTCTCCCTCTCTCCCTCTCTCCCTCTCTCCCTCTCTCCCTCTCCCCCTCTCTCCCTCTCCCTCTACCTATCCCCCTCCCCCTCCTACTACCTATCCTCCTCCCTCTACCTATCCCCCTCCCTCTCCCTCCCCCTCTCTCTCCCTCTCCCTCTCTGACAGGGAGAATATACAGGAATATCTGACAGGGAGAATATAGAAAAGGACCTGCAGGGGAATATTCGCAGGGAAAATCTAACAGAGAACATAACAAAGAACACCTAACAAGGATTCTATACGATATCTAGCAGGGAGTAGACGCAAGGAAATCTAGGAGTGAAGTAGACACAAGGATATCTAGGAGTGAAGTAGACACAAGGAAATCTAGGATGAAGTAGACACAAGGATATCTAGGAGTGAAGTAGACACAGGGAAATCTAGGAGTAGAGTAGACACAAGAAAATCTAGTAAACAGTCTAGGAGACGATACAAAAAAACTAGCACAGATTAAATACAAAATTTAATAAATAAATAAAAAAGTATATACAAGATACGACGAAATACAACAACAAAAAAACTAGACAATACAAAAATATCTAACACTTCTTACAGCAAAGGAAAGATATTCTTGTGAGAGGCGGATAGCTGATCTAGTTCACGTTGAGATTACGTAAGTAAGTAAGTCCACTCGTGGCGAGTCTCGCGATCTATAACGAGATCCCGATAACGAGCGATCGCACGCAAGACGACCCAATTAACAAACATTAAATCGCATTCGAGAGAAAAAAAAATAACATGAAAATTTTCGAGATCTTTGCCTCTCCCCTACTAAGACATACGATAAAATCGCGAGAGATTAAGATTTAGCGAGACCTGTGACCTGTGACCTGTCTCGCAATAACCCAAAGTGCGAGGAATCAAACACATCAAATAATGATCGAATCAACATCGAAAAATTAAAAAAAGATACATCAACATCAAAAAAAGGTACATCAACATCGAAAAAAAGGTACATCAACATCGAAAAAAAAAAATTAAAAAAGGTACATCAATAACGAAAAAATAAAAAATAAAAAAAGGTACAAATACGAAGAAAAACTAAAGAGATATTCGACCTCCCCTATCACACGTAAAACGAATCTGGCGATATTTGTATGAAGATAAAAAAATATATATATACACCCTTGACTTCATTGCTGAAGAGTGTAAGTCGACCAAGAGGGTGTGTGCCTGCAACTGATATTGCCTTGAATCAACAGCGGGGGTTTTCCACGCTTGGTGCAACAGTGTGTTCAGGTTGATGCAACACTGCTCGTTTTTTTTTTGTTTTTTTTTTGTTTTTAGAATCCTGATTATTAATTGTATCTCTATATCCTATATCGTTCCGTTATCATATCTTATAATATCTGTATATCATATATCATATTGTCATCATATCTTGTATAATAATTTCAATCTTACATTATCATTATCATTATTGATATCAATGCCATCACTGATATGCTAATCATCCTCATCATCATTATCATTATTATATTATCATCATTATCATTCATATATCACTTTCCTATGTTATCCGACCCCCATCCTTCCCCCTTATCCCACCCTTCCCCCCTCCTTTATCCCACCTTTCCCCTCCCCCTTCCCTCTATCCTACCCTTCCCCCCTTCCCCTTATCCTATCCCACCCTTCCCTCCTTTCTCTCCCTCCCTCCCTCTTCCTATCCCCATTCTCTTTTACTTCCCTCATCATTTCTCCCCCTTATCCCACACTTCCCCTCCCCCTTCCCCACCCCTATCCTTCACCCTTATCATCCTTAAAGGCACACTCACACACACACACACACACACACACACAAACACACATACACACACACACAGGGCGAGGGTGAGTCCCGGGAGAGCAGGAGAGTCCCATGCATTCAATCAACGTGCATCCCGGTACACCCATGGACGCGTCGAGTGGCTTTCGTTGCACGGGTGTGTTTTCTCATTGCACGGGTGATGTGGAGTGTTGCACGGGTGGTATGGTGTAGTAGTGAGCGGTATTTTAGGATATGGTGTAGCGCTGAGTGGTATTTTAGGATATGGTGTAGCGCTGAGCGGTATCTTAGGATATGGTGTAGCGCTGAGTGGTATCTTAGGATATGGTGTAGTGCTGAGTGGTATCTTAGGATATGGTGTAGCACTGAGAGGTATTTTAGGATATGGTGTAGCGCTGAGCGATATTTTAGGATATGGTGCAGCACTGAGTGGTATCTTAGGATATGGTGTAGCACTGAGCGGTATTTTAAGATATGGTGTAGCGGTAATTAGCATTTCTTGGGCTTATGAGCGCGTGATCACACATACGCAAATTAACATGATGATGTTGATGATGCTGTGATAGTGGTGTCGTTGGCGGATGGGTAATATCCTACATATAATATAATAAAATATAATATAAGGGATGGTTAATGGGGGAAGGGTTAAGGGTGGGATAAGGGGAAGAGTTAAGGGTGGGATAAGGGGGAGGAGAAGGGTGGGGTAAGGGGGAGGAGAAGGGTGGGATAAGGGGGAGGAGAAGGGGGTGATAAAGGGGAGGAGAAGGGGGGGATAAGGGTGGGATAAGGGGGAGGAGAAGGGTGGGATAAGGGGGAGGAGAAGGATGGGATAAGGGGGAGGGTTAAGGGTGGGATAAGGGGGAGGAGAAGGGTGGGATAAGGGGGGGAGAAGGGTGGGATAAGGGGGGGAGAAGGGTGGGATAAGGGGGGGAGAAGGGTGGGATAAGGGGGAGGAGAAGGGTGGGATAAGGGGGAGGGGAAGGGTGGGTTAAGGGGGGGGAGAGGGGGGGGAAAAGGGGGGGGGAAGGGGGGGGTAAGGGGGAGGGTGAAGGGTGGGATAAGGGGGAGGAGAAGGGTGGGATAAGGGGGGGAGAAGGGTGGGATAAGGGGGGGAGAAGGGTGGGGTAAGGGGGAGGAGAAGGGTGGGATAAGGGGGGGAGAAGGGTGGGATAAGGGGGAGGAGAAGGGTGGGATAAGGGGGAGGGTTAAGGGTGGGATAAGGGGGAGGAGAGGGGTGGGATAAGGGGGAGGAGAAGGGTGGGATAAGGGGGAGGAGAAGGATGGGATAAGGGGGAGGGTTAAGGGTGGGATAAGGGGGAGGAGAAGGGTGGGATAAGGGGGGGAGAAGGGTGGGATAAGGGGGAGGAGAAGGGTGGGATAAGGGGGAGGGTTAAGGGTGGGATAAGGGGGAGGAGAGGGGTGGGATAAGGGGGAGGAGAAGGGTGGGATAAGGGGGAGGGTTAAGGGTGGGATAAGGGGGAGGAGAGGGGTGGGATAAGGGGGAGGAGAAGGGGGGGATAAGGGGGAGGAGAAGGGTGGGATAAGGGGAAGGGTTAAGGGTGGGATAAGGGGGAGGGGAAGGGGGGGAGGAGGGGAGGATATTGCATGCAAGTCGGCCTGTTCCCTTGTAGAAACTATACAACAACGATACACCTTGCATATCCTGTTTGTTCACTTTCACGGTATAAAGCGGAATAAACACTATTAATCATCATAATTTTTTCTAAACCAAACACAACTATGATAGCCTTACCCACTATATTAAAATACAACTTCTCTACATATCATACATCTTTTATCATTAAAAATTTCATCTCACTCAAAACTCAAATTTCAAAATAAAATTCAAAATCTACGTTACTCGCCTAGGCACTTGTACCGAATGCAATAACGATACATCAATATTCCTTTTCAAATTCAAATGCCACGCTAGTAACCGAACCAGCAGTCGCCAGCACGTACTACAATGCATAAACATCATATTTCCCCTTTCATATTCAAATCTTATGCCGCTAACTTACTTCCCCCCCCCCTTCAGGGTTGTAACTAGACATCGGTCTCACTCGCATTCATACTCACATTCGCACTCTGACTCTTACTCTTACTCTTACTCTCATTCTCACTCTCACTTTCACTCTGACTCTGACACTCACTCTCATTCTCATTCTCAATCCCGATCTCATTCTCAATCACTCTCACTCTCACTCTCATTCTCATTCTCATTCTCATTCTCATTCCCATTCCCATTCTCACTCTCATTCTCAATCCCGATCTCAATCTCATTCTCACTCTCAATCCCAGCCTCATTCTCATTCTCATTCTCACTCTCACTCTCACTATCACTCTCATTCTCAATCTCAATCCCAATCCAAGCCTCATTCTCACTCTCACTCTAACTCAAATTCTCACTCTTTCCAATTCCAAGTTGCCAAAAAAAAAAAAAAAAAATCATCAGACATGAATTCGACCTTAAAAATCTGCCAACTTGGAACTCTTTTCCCCACTTAACTTTGCACTTTAATTTTCCTGCTGTTTTATTCTTTTCTTTTCCTTCTTTCTCTGTTAACTTTTCCTTAATTGCTATTGGGACAAGTAAGATTTTTTTTTTCCTTGGGTTATTACCTGTTTTGAACTTAGATGAGCCTATGCCTATAACTTTAAAACTGCAATAGAAAGGGCTGCCTTCAAATTTTAAATCTCATTAGATAGGCCTCCTACTTCAAGTTTTAGAACTGCAATACGAGGCCTATTCCTTTAAGTTTAAGAACTGCAATACATAGGCCTAATTCCTTCAAGTTTTAGAACTAATACATAGGCCTATTCCTTCAAGTTTTAGAACTGCAATACATAGGTCTATTCCTTCAAGTTTTAGCACTGCAATACATAGACCTAATTCCTTCAAGTTTTAGAACTAATACATAGGCCTATTCCTTCAAGTTTTAGAACTGCAATACATAGGCCTATTCCTTCAAGTTTTAGAATTGCAATCCATAGGCCTATTCCTTCAAGTTTTAGAACTGCAATACATAGGCCTAATTCCTTCAAGTTCTAGAACTGCAATACAGAGGCCTATTCCTTCAAGTTTTAGCACTGCAGTACATAGACCCATTCCTTCAAGTTTTAGCACTGCAATACATAGGTCTATTCCTTCAAGTTTTAGAACTGCAATGCATAGGCCTATTCCTTCAAGTTTTAGAACTGCAATGCATAGGCCTATTCCTTCAAGTTTTAGAACTGCAATGCATAGGTCTATTCCTTCAAGTTTTAGAACTGCAATGCATAGGTCTATTCCTTCAAGTTTTAGCACTGCAATACACAGGCCTATTCCTTCAAGTTTTAACACTGCAGTACATAGACCCATTCCTTCAAGTTTTAGCACTGCAATACATAGGCCTATTCCTTCAAGTTTTAGAACTGCAATACAGAGGCCTAATTCCTTCAAGTTTTAGAACTGCAATACAGAGGCCTAATTCCTTCAAGTTTTAGAACTGCAATACAGAGGCCTAATTCCTTCAAGTTCTAGCACTGCAATACATAGGCCTATTCCTTCAAGTTTTAGAACTGTAATAAAGAGGCCTATTCCTTCAAGTTTTAGAACTACAATACAGAGGCCTGTTCCTTCAAGTTCTAGAACTGCAATGCATAGACCTATTCCTTCAAGTTTTTTAACTGCAATACAGAGGCCTATTCCTTCAAGTTTTAGAACTGCAATACAGAGGCCTAATTCCTTCAAGTTCTAGCACTGCAATACACAGGCCTATTCCTTCAAGTTTTAGCACTGCAATACACAGGCCTATTCCTTCAAGTTTTAACACTGCAATACACAGGCCTATTCCTTCAAGTTTTAACACTGCAGTACATAGACCCATTCCTTCAAGTTTTAGCACTGCAATACATAGACCCATTCCTTCAAGTTTTAGAATTGCAATGCATAGGCCTATTCCTTCAAGTTTTAGAACTGCAATACAGAGGCCTAATTCCTTCAAGTTTTAGAACTGCAATACAGAGGCCTAATTCCTTCAAGTTCTAGAACTGCAATACAGAGGCCTAATTCCTTCAAGTTTTAGAACTGCAATACATAGGCCAAATTCCTTCAAGTTTTAGAACTGCAATACAGAGGCCTAATTCCTTCAAGTTTTAGAACTGCAATACAGAGGCCTAATTCCTTCAAGTTTTAGAACTGCAATACAGAGGCCTAATTCCTTCAAGTTCTAGCACTGCAATACATAGGCCTATTCCTTCAAGTTTTAGAACTGTAATAAAGAGGCCTATTCCTTCAAGTTTTAGAACTACAATACAGAGGCCTGTTCCTTCAAGTTCTAGAACTGCAATGCATAGACCTATTCCTTCAAGTTTTTTAACTGCAATACAGAGGCCTATTCCTTCAAGTTTTAGAACTGCAATACAGAGGCCTGTTCCTTCAAGTTCTAGAACTGCAAAACATAGGCCTGTTCCTTCAAGTTCTAGAACTGCAATGCATAGGCCTGTTCCTTCAAGTTCTAGAACTGCAATACATAGGCCTGTTCCTTCAAGTTTTAGAACTGCAATACATAGGCCTAATTCCTTCAAGTTTTAGAACTGCAATACATAGGCCTAATTCCTTCAAGTTTTAGAACTGCAATACAGAGGCCTAATTCCTTCAAGTTTTAGAACTGCAATACAGAGGCCTAATTCCTTCAAGTTTTAGAACTGCAATACATAGGTCTATTCCTTTAACTTTTAGAACTGCAATACATAGGCCTATTCCTTCAAGTTTTAGAACTGTAATACAGAGGCCTATTCCTTCAAGTTTTAGAACTGCAATACATAGGCCTCCTCCTTCAAGTTTTAGAACTGAAATACATAGGCCTAATTCCTTCAAGTTTTAGAACTGCAACACAGAGGCCTATTCCTTCAAGTTTTAGAACTGCAATACATAGGCCTCCTCCTTCAAGTTTTAGAACTGAAATACATAGGCCTCCTCCTTCAAGTTTTAGAACTGCAATACATATGCCTATTCCTTCAAGTTTTACCACTGCAATACATAGGCCTCTTCCTTCAAGTTTTAGAACTGCAATACATAGGCCTAATTCCTTCAAGTTCTAGAACTGCAATACATAGGTCTATTCCTTCAAGTTTTAGAACTGCAATACATAGGCCTATTCCTTCAAGTTTTAGAACTGCAATACATAGGCCTATTCCTTCAAGTTTTAGAACTGCAATACATAGGCCTATTCCTTCAAGTTTTAGCACTGCTATACATGGGCCTAATTCCTTCAAGTTTTAGCACTACAGTAGATAGGTCTGTCTTTCAAGCAATAGGCCCCAATAGAGAGACCTCTTCCTTCAAATTTAGCAGAGAAATAGGCCTACCTCTAGAAGGTTAAAACTTAATCTTACATTACTATAGAAGGCCAGTATATCTTTTTTGGTAACAGTGCCTCGCTATCTATGTTAAAACTAGTCCATTTCCAAGAAAAAAAAATAAAAAAAAACATTAAGCCGTTTCCATAAATTAATCTAATCTCACTTATAAAACAATAAAAATACGAGGCCGCGAATATGAGCAGAATCTAATCCGATTAAAAGACATAAAATACTGAAACCTTATAAATGACCCAGTGTGCATGAATGAATCCTAATCTCATTCATAAGGCAACACTGAAACCTTGTGAATGAAACCGTATTCATTAATGAAATCTGGTCCCATTCAGAGGAAGAAAAAAAAAATGAAACCGTGTGAATAAAACCATAATGCATTAATGAATCTTGATCGTATATAAAAAAACCCACTGAATTCCAAAACTATTTATGAAAAACAAAACACAAAAAAAAACAGAAACCGTGAGAACAAAACCGTATACATGAATAAATCCTAACCCAACTTTAGAAAACAAAACAAAATAAAGTCAAATTCCTCGACAATATCTATAAAAAATATATATATTATTATATATAACTCGCAATCGTCATTAAAAAAATAATAATAATAAAAACTGAAAACAGTTTGAACAAAAAAACACATCCATAAATAACTCGCAATCGTCATTAAGAAAATACAAAATAAATGACTCCCGGACACTTATAATAAAAGACCTCCCCCTACGCTAATTCATCCACGATCATAACTGGGTGGTGGCGTGGGAAGGGAAGGGAAGGGAAGGGAAGGGAGGGGGGAAGGGAAGGGAAGGGAAGGGAAGGGAGGGAGGGGGAGGGAAGGGAAGGGAAGGGAAGGGAAGGGAGGGGGAGGGAGGGAAGGGAAGGGAAGGGAGGGGAGGGAGGGAAGAGAAGAGAAGAGAAGAGGAGAGAAGAGGAGAGAAGAGAAGAGAAGAGAAGAGAAGAGAAGAGAAGAGAAGAGAAGAGAAGAGAAGAGAAGAGAAGAGAAGAGAAGAGAAGAGAAGAGAAGGGAAGGGAAGGGAAGAGAAGAGAAGGGAAGAGAAGAGAAGAGAAGAGAAGAGAAGAGAAGAGAAGAGAAGAGAAGAGAAGAGAAGAGAAGAGAAGAGAAGAGAAGAGAAGAGAAGAGAAGGGAAGGGAAGGGAAGGGAAGAGAAGAGAAGAGAAGAGAAGAGAAGAGAAGAGAAGAGAAGAGAAGGGAAGGGAAGGGAAGGGAAGGGAAGAGAAGAGAAGAGAAGAGAAGAGAAGGGAACGGAAGGGAAGAGAACTCGCCCCTCCGTACCAAGCCCCTCGCCCCGCACCGTGGCCGAAGCGGTGAACGTAACAATTTATGAACGGGGAGAGCTTGTTGGTTAATTTTCATTGTTCATTGTGCATGGTGGCTTTCTTGTTGTTGTTCTTTGCTTGTTGGTTGGTTGGTTGGTTGGTCGTTGTGCTTGTGTGTCCTTGTGGTTTTGTGTTCACTGAGTCATGTTCCTTGTGCCTTGTTTCTTGAGTGTTCCGTGTGTTATGTGTGACTTGTATCTTGTGTGCTGTTCACTGTACACTGTGCTCTTGTTCGCTGTATATTGTGCTTAGTTAGTTGTACACTGTCTTGCTAACTGTAGAGTGTGTCTTATTCATTATCTATTGTGCCCTGTTCATTGTACAATATCCCTTTTTTAAAATTATGCAGTGTTCATTGTACACGGTGCCTTCTTAACCATACAATGCATCTTGTTCATAATCCCTTGCGCATTCTTCATTATTCCCTGTGCCTTGTTCATCAGTACATTGCACCTTAGAATGTAGTACAATCATTTTTTCATTATCCCTTGTGCCTTATCCACCATTCCTTATTCCTTGTTCATCATTTCCCCTCTTCCGTCCCTCGTTCCCTACAAGGTGAGAGAAGCGCCGAGCGGCCAAGCCGGAATGGGAACGTGACTGTTGCGTGGGGAGGCGAGGGGAAGAGAGGGGAAGGGAGGGGGGAGGAGAAGGGGAGAGGAGAGGGGAAGGGGAAAGGGAGAGAAGAGGGATAGGGAGGGGAGAGAAGAGAGGGGAAGGGGAGAGGAGAGGGGAAGGGGAAGGGAAGGGGAAAGGGAGAGAAGAGGGGAAGGGGAGAGAAGAGAGGGGAGGGGGAGAGGAGAGGGGAAGGGGAGAGAAGAGGGATAGGGAGGGGAGGGAAGAGGGGAAGGGGAGATAAGAGGGATAGGGAGGGGAAAGTGAGGGGAGGGGGAAGGGGAGAGGAGAGGGGAAGGGAGGGGGGAGGAGGAGGGAGAAGAGGCGAGGTGAGGGGAGGGGGAAGAAGGTTGTCGAAGAAAGAAGAGGAGGCAAAGTCGAGGGGAGGAGAGGGCAGTCGAGCAGAAGCGAGCGAGAAGAGGAGAGGCGAGGAGAGGGGAGGAGAGAGGGCAGTCTAGAAGAGAAGAGAAGAGAAGAGAAGAGAAGAGAAGAGAAGAGAAGAGAAGAGAAGAGAAGAGAAGAGAAGAGAAGAGAAGAGAAGAGAAGAGAAGAGGCGAGGCCAGTCAAGGAGAGAAGAGGAGAGGTAAAGAGAGACCAGTCTAAGGAAAGATGAAAGGGTAGTTGAGGAAAGAAGGAGAGGAGGCGAGGGGCCACACAAAGAAGAGGAGAGACAGAAAATAAGAAAGAAGAGGGAGCAGTCGAGGAAAGAAGAGGCAAGAGGGCAGACGAAGGAGAGGAAAAGAAAAAGAAGAGGCAAGAGGGCAGACGAAGGGGAGGAAAAGAAAAAGAAGAGGCAAGAGGGCAGACGAAGGAGAGGAAAAAAAAAGAAGAGGCGAGGGTCAATCGAGGGGAGGCGAGGGGAGGCAACCAAACCGGGACCGGGTACGCGGCGGGACCAGCTGGCGAGCGAGAGAGCGAGTGAGCGAGTAGGAGGTGGAGGTGGAGGTGGAGGTGGAGGTGGAGGGGGAGGGGGAGGGAGGGGGGAGGCTGCAACCTGGATGGTCTACTACTACAGCAGTGGTCATCATTAGGAGGGTTTTGATGGTGATGCCAGAGAGTAGGTCCTGGTGTGGTGATGGCAAATGCGGTGGCAGTAGTTTGTTGGGTGGTGGTGATGATGGTGATGATGATGATGTTGATGGTGATGATGATGTTGATGGCAATGATGATAATGATGTAGTGCCACCTTCATGATTATGGTATTGGTTGTAGTGGTGATAATGATGATGATTTTCGTATAGTGGTGATAATAATGATGATAATGAAGTGATGATAATAATGATGATAATGATAATGAGTATTACGATAATGGTAATACTCATAATAATAATAAAGATAATAATGATGATGGTAATGATCAACAGCCAATCATTAACATCATCACCATGAACATCATCCAAAATGTCTACACACAAATTCAAACACAAATAATCTGATGCAAAACACAGCTATCAGTTAAAAAAAAAAACACTCATACCCATCATATATTGACAAGATGATCCGATAATAAGACCATTGATCCAGAATAACAAAACAAAATTTAGACAAAGACAAGAAAAAAAATATATAGACAAAGACATATCGAAATTACCCTTCATCAAAAAATGTTCTTCAATTTAGAAAAAAAAATCCCCTACTCTTTTTTTTTCAAAGATATATCTAAAGTATCTTAATAAAAAAGTTCTGAATTTACTTCATATGATTCAAAGTTAATGCAATCACTGTTTCTCAGTTAGGCAAAGACGCACCTAATTAACTTTAATTAAAAAAAAAAAAATCTGACTTTAAGTCCCTTGTTCCAAGAAAGCAAATCATCTATTGTTCTTTTCCTTAATTAGGAAAAAAAGACACATGTAAATCACAAAAAAAAAAAAAAAAAACAACAAAAAAAAAAAAAAAAAAAAAAAAAAAATTATATATATATTATATATATATTATATATATATATATAATATATATGTATATATATATATTATATATATATAAATATATATTTATATATATAAATATAATTATATTTCTCCAAAACAGTTTTAGACACAGACACATCACCTTAATCAATAAGAAAAAAAAAAAAAATTCAGTCTATCGAAAAAATAAATATATATTGATTTAGACAAAGTCACCTTCTTAAAAGCAAAAGCAATATAAAAAAAAACAACTCAAATCCACTTTAATATAAAAAAAAAACCACCCCCAAAAAAAGTACGAGGGAGAAACGCGCCCGAGAAATGAGCCTTGCAACACGTCACGACCTGTTAACCTTTGCATCTTTCCCACGACTTTGAACCTGTCGATGCATCACATACGTTATGCAAAGGCCCTCTTCGTTGAAAGTGACGTGATCGACACCCCCTCACCCCTCACCCCCCTCACCCCCCTCACCCAGCCCTCCCAAACATGCGAGAGGGGGGAAAAAACTCGCAAAACCTTGATGTGTTATGTGGGAGTATGTGTTTATGCGTTTTGACAAGGGGCACTACATAATCCGCCACATATCACAACATGATTCTTCCTTCATGTACACGCTGGATTGCTAAACTACATACAAGCATAAACATCATACAAGTTTATTCTGTGTTGTGTGTGTGTTTATCGGGAGGTTCATCACGACCTCAGTCAGTCTTTCTTAAACTAAAATAATATTCCGTTTCAAAAGAGAAAAAAAAATGGCTTGTAGTATTAGAAACTTTAATGCAAAAAATATGACCTATATTCTAAAATATTTTAATATTTTAGAATTTAATATAAACATCATTCAATCTTTCTTGACGTATTTGTACAATATATACTAAAATGAAATATAAAATATAGAATAAAATTAATTATGTAATCTTTCTTGTAATATTTTATATGTACCTAAAGTAAAAAAAAAAAAGATAAACATTGTACTAACTTTCATAACTAGTTAGAAATAGCACGGATACTCAGAGCTTGGAATTTAGATTTTTCAGACGAAAGAAGAGAATTCCGCCACGAAAGAAGAGAGAATTCCGCCACGAAAGAAGAGAGAATTCACCCACGAAAGAAGAGAGAATTCCGCCACGAAAGAAGAGAGAATTCCGCCACGAAAGAAGAGAGAATTCCGCCACGAAAGAAGAGAGAATTCCGCCACGAAAGAAGAGAGAATTCCGCCACGAAAGAAGAGAGAATTCACCCACGAAAGAAGAGAGAATTCCGCCACGAAAGAAGAGAGAATTCCGCCACGAAAGAAGAGAGAATTCCGCCACGAAAGAAGAGAGAATTCCGCCACGAAAGAAGAGAGAATTCCGCTACGAAAGAAGAGACAATTCCACCACGAAAGAAGAGAGAATTCCGCCACGAAAGAAGAGAGAATTCCGCCACGAAAGAAGAGAGAATTCCGCCACGAAAGAAGAGAGAATTCCGCCACGAAAGAAGAGAGAATTCCGCCACGAAAGAAGAGAGAATTCCGCCACGAAAGAAGAGAGAATTCACCCACGAAAGAAGAGAGAATTCCGCCACGAAAGAAGAGAGAATTCCGCCACGAAAGAAGAAAGAATTCCGCCACGAAAGAAGAGAGAATTCCGCCACGAAAGAAGAGAGAATTCCGCTACGAAAGAAGAGACAATTCCACCACGAAAGAAGAGAGAATTCCGCCACGAAAGAAGAGAGAATTCCGCCACGAAAGAAGAGACAATTCCGCAACGAAAGAAGAGAGAATTCCGCCACGAAAGAAGAGAGAATTCCGCTACGAAAGAAGAGACAATTCCACCACGAAAGAAGAGAGAATTCACCCACGAAAGAAGAGAGAATTCACCCACGAAAGAAGAGAGAATTCCGCCACGAAAGAAGAGAGAATTCCGCCACGAAAGAAGAGACAATTCCGCCACGAAAGAAGAGAGAATTCCGCCACGAAAGAAAAGAGAATTCCGCCACGAAAGAAGAGAGAATTCCGCCTCGAAAGAAGAGAGAATTCCGCCACGAAAGAAGAGAGAATTCCGCCTCGAAAGAAGAGAGAATTCCGCCACGAAAGAAGAGAGAATTCCGCCTCGAAAGAAGAGAGAATTCCGCCTCGTAAGAAGAGACAATTCCGCCTCGAAAGAAGAGAGAATTCTGCCTCGAAAGAAGAGAGAATTCCGCCTCGTAAGAAGAGACAATTCCGCCTCGAAAGAAGAGAGAATTCCGCCACGAAAGAAGAGAGAATTCCGCCACGAAAGAAGAGAGAATTCCGCCACGAAAGAAGAGAGAATTCCGCCACGAAAGAAGAGAGAATTCCGCCACGAAAGAAGAGAGAATTCCGCCACGAAAGAAGAGAGAATTCCGCCACGAAAGAAGAGAGAATTCCGCCACGAAAGAAGAGAGAATTCTGCGAAAAGAAAAGAGAATTCCGCCACAAAAGAAGAGAGAATTCCGACACGAAAGAAGAGAGAATTCCGCCACGAAAGAAGAGAGAATTCTGCCTCGAAAGAAGAGAGAATTCCGCCACGAAAGAAGAGAGAATTCCGCCACGAAAGAAGAGAGAATTCCGCCACGAAAGAAGAGAGAATTCCGCCACGAAAGAAGAGAGAATTCCGCCACGAAAGGAGAGAGAATTCCGCCACGAAAGAAGAGAGAATTCCGCCACGAAAGAAGAGAGAATTCCGCCACGAAAGAAGAGAGAATTCCGCCACGAAAGAAGAGAGAATTCCGCCACGAAAGAAGAGAGAATTCCGCCACGAAAGAAGAGAGAATTCCGCCACGAAAGAAGAGAGAATTCCGCCACGAAAGAAGAGAGAATTCCGCCACGAAAGAAGAGAGAATTCCGCCACGAAAGAAGAGAGAAATCCGCCACGAAAGAAAAGACAATTCCGCCACGAAAGAAGAGAGAATTCCGCCACGAAAGAAAACATAATTCCGCCACGAAAGAAGAGAGAATTCCGCCACGAAAGAAAACATAATTCCGCCACGAAAGAAGAGAGAATTCCGCCACGAAAGGAGAGAGAATTCCGCCACGAAAGAAGAGAGAATTCCGCCACGAAAGAAGAGAGAAATCCGCCACGAAAGAAGAGAGAATTCCGCCACGAAAGAAGAGAGAATTCCGCCACGAAAGAAGAGAGAAATCCGCCACGAAAGAAAAGACAATTCCGCCACGAAAGAAGAGAGAATTCCGCCACGAAAGAAAACATAATTCCGCCACGAAAGAAGAGAGAATTCCGCCACGAAAGAAAACATAATTCCGCCACGAGAGAAGAGAGAATTCTGCTTCGAAAGAAGAGAGAAATCCGCCACGAAAGAAGAGACAATTCCGCCACGAAAGAAAAGAGAATTCACCCACGAAAGAAGAGAGAATTCCGCCGCGGACGAAATAAAGAGAGCAAAATAAACGCCGCCGAAATGTGACCCACAAAAACCTGGCAATGAACGCAGCAGTGACCGAGCCAACCTGACTGCCACCCTCCACCCTCCCTCCGCCCTCCACCCTCCACCCTCCGCCCTCCGCCCTCCTCCTCCGCCGGTGCCGTTGCCGCTACCGCTGCCGCCGCTCCGTAACACCACTTTAATATCACTCGCCACCACCACCACCACCACCACCTCCGCCATGCGTGCCCCCTTCCCTCTGCCACTGCCTCTCTGCGCCAGTGTCCCCTGTCGGTCTTCCCCCTCCCCCTACTGCAGTGCCTCTCCCCACCTCCCCACCCCCCACCCCCCTCCGCTTCAACACGGCCTTCTGCGGCAACACCTCCCCTGCTGGGCAAGTGTGTGCCCTCTTCCTTCCCTCTGCTTTTGTCTCTCTGCGACAGTGTCTCCCCTGTCATATTCCCCTCCCCTATTACAGTAACCCTCTGTCATACTCCCCTCCCCTACTACGGTATCACCCTGCTATACTCCCCTACTCCCCTCCCCTGCTACAATACCGCCCTCCCATACTCCCCTACTCCCCTCCCCTGCTGCAGTACCCCCTGCCATACTCCCCTCCCCTGCTGCAGTGCCCCCTGTCATACTCCCCTACTCCCCTCCCCTGCTGCAGTACCCCCTGCCATACTCCCCTCCCCTGCTGCAGTGCCCCCTGTCATACTCCCCTCCCCTACAACGGTACTACCCTGCCATACACCCCTCCCCTGCTGCAGTACCCCCCTGTCATACTCCCCTACTCCCCTCCCCTGCTGCAGTGCCCCCCTGTCATACTCCCCTCCCCTATTACAGTAACCCCCTACCATACTCTTCTCCCCTGCTGCAGTAACCCCTTGCCATACTCCCCTCCCCTGCTTCAGTGTCCCCAATTTCGACGACCCTTTGCCACAACACCTGCCCTACAATACCATGCATGTTCCCATATCTCTGCCACTGCCCTTCCGCGGGAATGCCCCCCCCCCCCTGCGCGCCTGCCACACCTCCCCACTACACGTCTCCCCTCCCCTGCCACCTACCTCCGCCCGCCGCAACACGTCGTCCACTCCACTTCCACAATACTCTTCCGCCTCATCCACCCAGCCAGGGATTCACCGATCTTCCTTTCGAACACCCCTGTCATCTACCTTGGCACTTCTGTCCTCTGCCTGCTGAGGCATTGCGTCATGCACAATGGTCATGTGTCTCTCTACTCGTTCTCTAATCATGCTCTGAATTACCCAACATGTCCCTCTTAACAGCAGGTCGTGAGAACACCACATACTTTATCCTCGTCCCACATATGATGCTGGTGGATGGCCACACGGGTTACGACACGGTGCCTAGCACACGCGCTTAAAAGTGGCACCGACTTTGCTGGGTATGTATCCCTCAGGCTATGTATCCACCCAGTCATGTGTCTCTCAGGATATATATCCACCCAGTCATGTGTCTCTCAAGTCATGTATCCCCGAAGCTATGTAACTCCCAAGCAATGTATCTCTTAAGCTATGTATCTCTGAAGACATGTACCTCCTAAGCAATGTATCTCTCAAACTATGTATCTCTCAAGTTATACATCTCTCAAGTTATGTACCTCTCAAGACATGTATCTCCCAGGTTACGTGCCTCCCGAGCCATGTATCTCCCAAGCCACGTACCTCCTAAGCCAAGTACCTTACAAGCGATACATCCCCAATCTACGTACCTCCCAAGCCATATATCCCCCAAGCTACATACCTCCCAAGCCACTTACCTCCCAAACCACGTACCCCCCAAGCCACGTACCTTATGTAAGTTATGTACCTCTCAAAACATGTATCTCCCAAGCTACATACCTCCCAAGCCACATACCTCCCAAACCACGTACCCCCCGAACCACGTACCTCCCAAGCCACGTACCCCCCGAACCACGTACCCCCCAAAGCCACGTACCCCCCAAAGCCACGTACCTCCCAAACCACGTACCCCCCGAACCACGTACCTCCCAAGCCACGTACCCCCCAAAGCCACGTACCCCCCAAAGCCACGTACCTCCCAAACCACGTACCCCCCAAAGCCACGTACCTCCCAACCCGTACCTCCCAAACCACGTACCCCCCAAACCACGTACCTCCCAAGCCACGTACCTCCCAAACCACGTACCTCCCAAAGCCACGTACCTCCCAAGCCACGTACCTCCCAAACCACGTACCTCCTAAAGCCACGTACCTCCCAAACCACGTACCTCCCAATCCACGTACCTCCCAATCCACGAACCTCCCAAACCACGAACCTCCCAAAGCCACGAACCTCCCAAACCACGTACCTCCCAAGCCGACGCCATCCATCACACGACATCATCCATTCCTAATCCACAAAGAAGTCATGAATCGCCCTTAATTAATGAATGAAAACCAACCAAGACACGCCAATAAATAAACATCCTAAGAAAGAATTTCAGGAATTCGACCCGACCGAGAATTTCAGGAATTCGACCCGACCGAGAATTTCAGGAATTCGACCCGACCGAGAATTTCAGGAATTCGACCCGACCGAGAATTTCAGGAATTCGACCCAACCGAGAATTTCAGGAATTCGACCCGACCGATAATTTCAGGAATTCGACCCGACCGAGAATTTCAGGAATTCGACCCTACCGAGAATTTCAGGAATTCGACCCTACCGAGAATTTCAGGAATTCGACCCGACCGAGAATTTCAGGAATTCGACCCTACCGAGAATTTCAGGAATTCGACCCGACCGAGAATTTCAGGAATTCGACCCGACCGAGAATTTCAGGAATTCGACCCGACCGAGAATTTCAGGAATCCGACCCGAGCGAGAATTTCAGGAATTCGACCCGACCGAGAATTTCAGGAATTCGACCCTACCGAGAATTTCAGGAATTCGACCCGACCGAGAATTTCAGGAATTCGACCCGACCGAGAATTTCAGGTATTCGACCCTACCGAGAATTTCAGGAATTCGACCCGACCGAGAATTTCAGGAATTCGACCCGACCAAGAATTTCAGGAATTCGACCCGACCGAGAATTTCAGGAATTCGACCCGACCAAGAATTTCAGGAATTCGACCCGAGCGAGAATTTCAGGAATTCGACCCGACCGAGAATTTCAGGAATTCGACCCGACCAAGAATTTCAGGAATTCGACCCGACCAAGAATTTCAGGAATTCGACCCGAGCGAGAATTTCAGGAATTCGACCCGACCAAGAATTTCAGGAATTCGACCCGAGCGAGAATTTCAGGAATCCGACCCGACCGAGAATTTCAGGAATTCGACTCGAACGAGAATTTCAGGACGAGGACGAAAGGCAATCATTTCATTATCTTCAATCTTGCATGACGGCATCCATACCCAACGCGACCCAACCATAACCTGTCAAATAGGACTTGTCATACGAGCTGTCATACGAGCTGTCATGCGTCCTGCCGTCCGCAAGCCGTGTTACGCAACATATGGTCACCTAGCCAAGTCATGCTGTCACATGAGCTTTTCCTTAATGTATTTTTTTCTTTTTTTTCTTTAATATGTATATAAAGAATCTCCGGTCACTGTCCTGTGATGTGTATGCGTAGGCATAAACGGGGGTGAGGGAGAGTGGTAGAAATATGTGTGGGGGGATGGGGGTCTGTGTGTGTGTGGGGGGGGGGGGGGGTCCGTGTGTGTGTGTGGGGGGGGGGGTCCGTGTGTGTGTGTGTGTGTGTGTGTGTGTGTGTGTGTGTGTGTGTGTGTGTGTGTGTGTGTGTGTGTGTGTGTGTGTGAGTGAGTGAGTGAGTGAGTGAGTGTGTGTGTGTGTGTGTGTGTGTGTGTGTGTGTGTGTGTGTGTGTGTGTGTGTGTGAGTGAGTGAGTGAGTGAGTGAGTGAGTGAGTGAGTGAGTGAGTGAATGAGTGTACGTGTACGTGTACGTGTACGTGTACGTGTACGTGTACGTGTACGAGTACGTGAACGTGTACGTGTACGTATACAAGTACGTGTACGTGTAGCGAGTGCGTGTACGAATATGAGTCTGAGTCTGAGTATGAGAGCATGCGTTGTCATGAGCGTGTGTCCGGCGCGCGCGTGCATGACACACCACCCCAACCCGCCAGAAATGACCAGCGGCGCGAGGGAACGAGGCCACCGCGCGCGCGGACACGAAGCTCATCTGCTTCTTTCCGAACGGACCTGGCAAGACAGCTTTGCCGCCCCCCCCCCCTCAAAAAAAATAAAAAAAAGATGAAAGAACCAAAAAAAGGGGGAGGAGGAGGGAGGGAGAGGGACGGGGAGGAGGGGTGAGGGGAGAGGGGGGAGGGAGAGGGGAGAGGGAGAGGGGAGAGGGGAGAGGGAAGGAGGAGGGGAGAGGGGAGGAGGGGTGAGGTAGAGGGGGAGAGGGAGAGGGAGAGGGGCTGGGAGGAGGGGAGAGGGGGAGAGGGGAGAGGGGAAAGGGGCCTGGGGGTGGGGCGGAGAGGGGCTGGGCTGCATCTGTCCACAAGACCTCACCGGATCCCCGCAAGAAGAACCCGCACAGGTAAATAACACATTTTATTACCGTCGGCGGGTGTAGGTTCAACCCCCTCCCCTCCCCTCCCCTCCCCTCTCCTCCCCTCCCCTCCCTTCCCCTCCCCCCTCAGCCGCTATCTATAAAACCCTGTGGTGTTTCTGGCCCCGAGTACTGTACGCCTTCGAACTGCCTGTGATGACCCACTAAGGATGGGGGTGGGTGGGTGGGTGGGTGGGGTGAGGGGGTAGGGAGTGGGGTGAGGGGGTAGGGGATGGGGTGGGTAAGGGTGAGAGTGGGGGTTAGAGGATGGGGGATGGGGTTGGGGTATAGGTTGATGGGGTGAGGGGGTAGGAAGTGGGGTGGGTGAGGGGGTTGGAGGATGGGGAATGGGGTATAGGGGTAGGGGGTAGGGGGTAAGGAATGGGGTGAGAAGATGGGGTGAGGGGATAGTTTAAAGGGGTGGGGGATGAGGTAGAAGGGGTGGGGGGTAGGGAACACTCCTAAGGCGCTCGTGCTCATTATACAACGCACCGTAAGTTAAGTGCTTCACGCTTCATATTAACACGCTTCACGCGCAGCTGGGAACTGTGGACGGAGGCAAGTGTGGTCGTAATTATAAGAGATAATTACAATTTGTTCAATTTAGAAAAATAAATAAAAAATAAATAAAAAACCGAAGGCGAAGGCGGTTAAGTCGCTGCTATTTCGATTCTTTAAAATCAAATTCATGTCTTGATAAGATTTTTTTTGTTTAATCTGAATAATATTGACTTAAAATGAATCGACAAAAAACGTATATTTACTAAAAAATAAATCAAAGTAATAAAAAGAAATACGTATATATACTAAAATATAAATCAAATTAATAAAAAAATATAAAAAAATATATATAAAAAATATAAAAATGTCATCCCGATCTACAAGTTCTCACAAGATCACATGTCAGTCATACATTTCATGACAGGCTGCAAAGCATGTTAATCTTGTACATATCAGTCACACAGGACAGACCCCCCTGCATGGCCTGCATGACAAACCGCCTGCGTTTCAAACCATCAGTACCGCATAAGGTGTCACTGTTGTCACTGCTGTCATAAGTATGTCATATCTCGCATGTCAGTCGCATCTGCACATCTGCCTTAGCGCCGTGCCACATGTCAGTCTTTAGTCATATATGGGACACGTAGCAGATCGTGTCTGTCACGCCTTGCATGTTAAGTCTCGTGTCAGTCATGCAACGAGGTTTTTGGCATAAATGCGGGTCTTGATGATGATGGTGATGGTGATGATGGTGGTGATGATGGTGGTGGTGGTGATGATGGTG
>NW_028234443.1:2135458-2142958 GCF_977035675.1 Penaeus japonicus
GGTGATGATGATGGTGATAATGATGATGGTGGTGGTGATGATGGTGATGGTGATGATGATGATGATGATGACGATGATGGTGGTGGTGGTGATGATGGTGATGGTGATGATGATGGTGGTGATGATGCTAATGATGATGGTGATGATGATGATGGTGATGATGATGATGACGATGATGATGACGATGATGATGATGATGATGATGATGCGTTCGGGCGTATGGGCGGGCGTGTGGGCGTGCGGATGGGCGTTTGGGCGGACGGGCGTTCAGGCGGGCGTGTGGAACAAGTAGGACGAGTTTCAGCTTGAGTCAGCTGCGGCGTGGGAGGCCCGGCTCGCTCGCCTCTCACTCGCTGCCCCGTCCACGATCCTGGCTCTCCACTCCACTCCACTCCACTCCTCTATTCGGGTTTAGTCAACTCCACTCCAGTCTATTCCACTATACTCCGCTCCAGTCTCTTCTCCTATTCCACTATACTCCACTCCAGTCTCTTCACCTATTCCACTATTCTCCACTCCAGTCTATTCCACTATATTCCACTCCATTCTATTCCACTATACTCCACTCCAGTCTATTCCACTAAACTCCACTCCAGTCTATTCCACTGTACTCGACTCCATTCTATTCCACTATACTCCACTCCATTCTATTCCACTATACTCCACTCCATTCTATTCCACTATACTCCACTCCAGTCTATTCCACTATACTCCACTCCAGTCTATTCCACTATACTCCACTCCAGTCTATTCCACTATACTCCACTCCATTCTATTCCACTATACTCCACTCCATTCTATTCCACTATAATCCACTCCAGTCTATTCCACTATACTCCACTCCAGTCTCTTCTCCACTTCCTTCCATTCCACTATTCACCACTCCACTTTCTCCTCTACTCTCAACCTCATCACACCACACCACACCATTCCACACCACACTACTCACTCCACTCCACTCCACTCTACTATCTTCATTTCCTCCTCCCTTCCCCCTCTGCCGCCCCCCGCCCCCCTTCCCCTACCACGCCCCTCCTTTCCATCTGCCCTTCTCTTTCCCTTACATTTGTTCCTCTCTCTACTCTGTCCTTACCCAATGCCCTCCCTCCCTCCTTCCCTCCTCTCCCTTCCCCTGACCCATCCCTTCCTCGTTCCCTATTCCCTTTTCCCCGCCCTCCCTCCTCTTCCTTGCCCCCTCCCTCCTCTTCCTAGTCCCCTCCCATCCCTTCCTCCCTACCCCCACCCCCAACTCATCCCCTCCCTCCTCTACCCCATCTTATCCCCTCTCCCCTCTCCACCCCTTCCCTGCCCCTACCCCCTACCCCCTCCCTCCTCCACCTCTCCCCTCCTACTCCCTTCCCTCCCTCCCTCCCTTCTTACCCCCTTCCCACCTCTATTAGCCCCTCCCTATCACCATCCCCTCCCTCCCTCCCTCCCCTCTTACCCCCTTCCCTCCCTCCCTCCCCATCACTATCCCTTTCCTCCCTCCCTCCTTCCCTCCCCACCACTATCGCCTCCCTCCCTCCCTCCCTCCCTCTCTCCCCTCTTACCCCCTCCCTCCCTCCCTCCCCTCTTACCCCCTCCCTCCCTCCCTCCCCTCTTACCCCCTCCCTCCCTCCCTTCCCTCCCACCATCATAAAGAAGGAAATCATCATCCCGGTTGTCCTTCTGTCGCATTCATGTCGGGTTTCGTCATCTCATACAAAATAAATAAATAAATAAAATACGTAAATCTAAAATGGAATAAATAAATAAATAAATAAAATAAAATAAGTACATATTAAATAAAAAAATAAATAGATAAATAAAATAAAATCAATAAATATAAAATACAAAAAACAAATGATTAATAAAATAAAATAAGTAAATATAAAATAGAAAAAATAAATATATAAAATAAAATCAATAAATATGAAATAGAAAAAAAAAATAAATAGATAAAATAAAATAAGTAAATATAAAATAGAAAAAACAAACGTTCATCTATTCAATCTTCTCTAACTGTTCTTCTGAATCAGGTGTTCCTCTAAATACACTTCGGGGAGAAAATTAGCTGTAAATAAGTAGTTTATGTTGGGCTCTTTTTAGTTTATAAAAATAATTTACAAGTTTAATTATGCTCACGACACTTACAATTAATTAAGTACAGTTAGCTATACGAAAAAAGTCTCCAGCCTTGACTCATTCTAAATATATATCTTGTGTAAACTTTCTACTTACCAACCAGCTAACCAGTCAACCTACCTAACGACCGACCAACCAGCTAACCATCCAACCAGCTAACCAGTCAACCTACCTAACGACCATCCAACTTACCAATCAACCTTCCTAACGACCGACCAACCAACCTACCTAACGACCATCCAACAAACTAACCATCCAACCAACCATTCAACCAGCTAACCAATGAACCTACCTAACGACCGACCAACCAGCTAACCATCCAACCAACAATCCAATTAACCTACCAACCATTCAACCAACCTACCAACAAACCATCCAACCAACCAATCAATCAATTAACCAACCAGCCATCTACGTCTCTTTTTCTCCTCTTCCTTCCTTCATAAATAAACATATACAAATAATAAAAAAAACAGATACTTATATACAGTACATTGGCTACTACAGTCGACATACATAAACAATACATAACATAACATATACATATGCATATATACACATATACACATACACAAACATGCACATACACAATACATACACATATGAGTATACATATATGCAGAACATATACATAAACAATACATGCACAAACACAAACATTTATACATCACATATAGCCTACACACACACACACACACACACAACACACACACACACACACACACACAACACAAAACACACACACAACACACACACAACACACACACAACACACAACACAAACACACCGTCATCACCGGCCCCAGTCAGCAGGATCTCGTGTCAGCCAGCTAAAACGACCCACACACTGAGTCAGCGAGACGACAACCCGAGTTCTCAGCGAAGGTGCGAATTCAGCGAGCGATCATGAAGACGCATCTGTGGAGCATCGTTCGTGGTTCGTGGTAGTGCTTTGGAGTGCGAGGCAGAGTGGTTCATATTCATACACGCATGCATGAACACGTACACGAACGCGCTTAAGACACAGACACAGACACATGCATGCATGCATACATACATACATACATACAAACAAACACACACACGCACACGCAATCACGCACACACACACGCACACGCAGACACACACACACAAACACGCACACACACACAAACACACACACGCAAACACGCACACACACACAAACACACACACGCAAACACGCACACGCACACAAATACACACGCACACAGATATTCTCACACACACACACACACACACATCCATATTCACATTCACACACAAACCAAACAAGAAGACGAACACAATCTCACAACCACAAATAAAAATATAAAAAAACACGCAGACAAACATACATCTTAGACACGTCAATTGAAAGATAGATAAATAGACAGACAAAGACAGACAAGCAAACAGACAGAGATAAAAGACAACAGACAAACAGACAGAGATAAAAGACAACAAACAAACAAACAAACAGATAAAAGACAACAAACAAACAAACAAACATACAGAGATAAAAGACAACAGACAAACAAAAAAACAGAGATAAAAGACAACAAACAAACAAACAGACATAAATAAAAGACAACAGACAAACAGACAGAGATTAAAAACAACAAACAAACAGACATAAATAAAAGACAACAGACAAACAAACAAACAAACAGACTTAAAAGCCACCACCCGCACGCCAACCACATCTCAAATCCCCCAAAATCGATCGATCGCTCCACCCGTAAGTGGTTGCCATCAATCACCCCTTTCTGGCAGTGACATTTGCCGTCGGCAGATGATCCAAGGACACATATTCATCATCCAGGTGCGATGTATCATCAGATGTATCACCCAAGCGTGATATATCGTCGGTGAGAAGCGATATACAACATTCACCTTATGTGTCCTCCACAATAAGAGGATACAGCTGTATATATCTAAGATCCGATAAATAGTTAAATAAATATGAAAAAAATAGATAAGATTTTAGAATTTTAGAGAAAACAAACAAACAACTCAATCACCATGACCCCCATATCATCACCATTCCAATTAAATTCATCATCATAATCATCAGATCATCATCATATTCATTACTCCCATCAAGACCATAATAATTATCCTTTTTATCCACCATGATCGAAATTCCCTTCTCAACATTCCCCTCAGGAGGAGGAGGAGGAGGAGAGCAGGAGGAGAGAGAGGAAGAGGGAGGAGAGAGAGGGAGGAGGAGAAAGAGGAAGAGGGAGGAGAGGAAGAGGGAGGAGAGGAAGAGGGAGGAGAGGGAGGGAGGGGTAGAGCAGAAGGGGAGAGAGGAAGAGGGAGGAGAGAGAGGAAGAGGGAGGAGAGGGAGGGAGGGGTAGAGCAGAAGGGGAAAGAGGAAGAGGGAGGAGAGGGAGGGAGGAGGAGAGCAGGAGGAGAAAGAGGAAGAGGAAGGAGAGGGTGGGAGGAGGAGAGCAGGAGGAGAAAGAGGAAGAGGGAGGAGAGGGAGGGAGGAGGAGAGAGAGGAAGAGGGAGGGAGGGGTAGAGCAGAAGGGGAGAGGAAGAAGGAGGAGAGCAGGAGGAGAGAGAGGAAGAGGGAGGAGAGGGAGGGAGGAGGAGAGCAGGAGGAGAAAGAGGAAGAGGGAGGAGAGGGAGGGAGGAGGAGATCAGGAGAGAGAGGAAGAGGAAGGAGAGGGAGGGAGGGGTAGAGCAGGAGGAGAGACGAAGACGAAATCAACAAGAACCTGGATGTCTTGTTCACTACTCAACAGCTGATTCGTCTCCCATGTCACAAATAGGCCTAAAAAAATTCCTATCAGCTTTTAAACATATACATCTTTACATAATCATTTTTTTTCTTCTTCTTCCTAGTTCTACACTAAAAAGAAGTCATCACACTTTCTGCAGGAGAGATCGCAGCTGGAACACTGGTGTCCACTTTCAAGACTTGAGGTTCTAGATTGAGCTGCGATAGATTATGAATCCCCGGCTCAGATATGTGTGTAATAACAGTAATAATAATAATGATAATGATAATGATGATAATAATAATAATAATAATAATAATGATAATGATATTTATAATAATAATAATGATAATAATAATAATAATGATAACAATAATAATAATAATGACAATTATAAAAATATGATGATAATCTTAACAACAATAATAATAATAATAACAATTATGATGATAACGATGATAATGATCATAATAAAGTTACTAATGATAACAATAACGATAATGATAACCATCACTGCAATTACTATCTATTACTGACAATCATAATGACGACATACTAACAATAATAATAATAATAATAAAATCCTCATCATCATCACCATAATAACAACAACATCAATATCCATAATAACAATACAACAATATTAACTTGATGACAATAATACACGCAACCATTAATCTTCCACTGTGCAACTCTTCAATTCCCATTCAAATCTCTTCCACACTCGCCCCCGGTGAATTCGACCGAGCCACTTGAATCACCCAATCGAAGCTTACCGTTGCAGATGCAATACTGCACCGTGGGATAACAGTATCTCCTGTTACACTGAGCTCAGACTCATTAGTCACACTTACCATGCACTCCCAACCACAACATACTCCCCCCCTTCCCCCTTCCCCCCCTCCCCCCTTCCCCCCGAGAGGGAACTATGCGCACGCGACGAAAGAACAACATGGCATACCAAGGTTATGAGGATTTGCATAACGGCCTCATATTTCAGACCTAATATTCCCATAATATTCCCATACATTCAAAGGGGATGGGGGGGGGAGGGGGGAGGGGGGGAGGCAGACACGATGGGAAACGGCTACTATCTAAAACTTTGAAGGCCTCTTGAAGGATTCAATTCATTCACGAATTCAAGACTACTTATTCACTATTTTTTCTACGAGTACTCATTCGCTATTTTTTTCTACGAGTACTCATTCACATGTTATACGAGTGCTCATTCACATTTTTTACGAGTATTCATTCACATTTTTTACGAGTCCTCATTCACTAATTTTTTACGAGTGCTCATTCACATTTTTTTACGAGTCCTCATTCACTATTTTTTTACGAGTCCTCATTCACTATTTTTTACGGGTCCTCATTCACTATTTCTTTTACGATTGCTCATTCACATGTTATACGAGTGCACATTCACATTTTTTTTACGAGTGCTCATTTACATTTTTTACGAGTTCTTTACGAGTACTCATTCACATTGTTTTACGAGTGCTCATTCACAAATTCACGGGTACTCATTCACATTTTTTACGAATACTCATTCACAAATTCACGGGTACTCATTCACATTTTTTACGAGTGCTCATTCACAAATTCACGGGTACTCATTCACATTTTCACGGGTACTCATTCACATTTTCACGGGTACTCATTCACAAATATTCACGGGTACTCATTCACATTTTTACGAGTACTCATTCACAAATTCACGGGTACTCATTCACATTTTTACCAGCACTCATTCACAAATATTCACGTATGCTCATTAACGACTTTTTAAAGGGTGCTCTCAGTGGTGAACGAGTTGAGAATATCATGAAAATAGCTTGTTGGAAGAAAGAAAAAAAAATCAATAATAGGCTTATCATGAAAATATCTCGTTTGAAAAAAAAAACAAAAACATAATAGGCTTACTCTTCATTTTTTAAAGTCTCACGAAACAAAGTTAATAAAAAAGCCTATAAAAGGATTGTCATTACAAGTGCTTTTTATATCTTTCAAAACGGATTCATTAATCACACGGGTTTTTGTGAACACGCTCAGTTACCAGTTCAATCCAGATCTAGATAGTTTAGCCATCTTCACTAATAAAATAATCTAGAGTTTTTAAGTAAATAAAGTAGCCATCTTCTTTAATAAAGTAACAGAAGTTTTAAGTAAATAAAGTAGCCATCTTCTCTAATAAAGCTTTTAACTAAAATAAGTACTATAATTACATAGAAAAATAAGAAAACCAGCAAACCAATTAAAAAAAAAAAAAAAACGATATGTTTAACTCAAAGTCAAAATACCAATTTTTAAAAACACATCAATATTACCTTCATACATAATCGTATTCTAAGCCGCACATAAGCCCCACAATTTAATTTTAGCCGTACACACTCTTCAAAATACTCAGCTTGTCAATATGTGATAAGTATTTGATAAGTATGAATTAAGTAAATATTAAGTCACACCAGAATAAAGTTTCTATACTTTTAAAACTAAAATTGCTGAACTCCAATAAAATAAATCTATATTGGATGAGTATGTAACAAAATTTATATAAAAAATAAAAAAAACATTTATCTATCTCTATATCTTATTCGCTCTACCTTCTCGAAGTGTAATGTGTATATATGTCTACTTCAAAGTGTTTGTC
>NW_028234443.1:2152958-2155407 GCF_977035675.1 Penaeus japonicus
CGCCCAAGAAAAGAGAGACTAAAGAGCCTAACGAGTTATATCCCCCTTCAACTCTCGCAAACTAATCACACCGATACTGTACAAATCGCTCTGCGTCGTATGGTCGGCTCTCTTAATCAACTCGCCGAGTAATGTTTATAACTCGCACAACTACAACTTTTAATATACAAATCGCTCTCCGTCGTATGGTCGGTTCTCTTAATTAACTCGCCGAGTAATGTTTATAACTCGTAGGCAAACGATATCCTCACTGGAGGGTTGGTTTTACAGGCATTCCTGACACCACCTTCACCTTCCAACAGCTCCGTCTTTGTTGGTGTCGATTCGCGGTGGGTGTGTGGGTGTGGGTGGGATGTGTGGGTGGGTGTGGGGTGTGGGGTGGGTTTGGGTAAGTGGGTGTGTGGGTGTGGGGGGGGGTTTTTGGGTGTTAAATGGGTGATTGTTTTTGTTACGGGTGGGGTGGGTACGGTTGGGTTGATGGGTTTGGGTGAGTGGTGGGGGGGTCGTGGGGTGAGTGGTAGTGGGGTTGGGTTTGGGTGGGTGGGTGTGGGTACGGGGTGGGTTTGGGTTTGGGTGGATGGGTGAGTGGGTGTGCGGGTACGGGATGGGTGTGTGGGTGGATACGGGGTGGGGTGAGGTGAGTTGGTGTGGTTGTCCGTGCGAGTGCGAGTGCGAATGTGAGTGTGGGTTGGGCGTGGTTTTAGGTGAGTTGGGAGTAGGGTGGGGGTGGTGTGATGGTCTGGTGAGTGGAGGTGGGGTGGGTAAGTGTGTTTAGGTGAGTGGGTGTGGGTGTCCGTGCGAGTGCGAATGTGAGTGCGAGCGTGCGCGTGTCTGTGTGTATATCCCCGGCACCGATGATGTGGGAACTCATTAATACGGCGAGTGTTGACGGAGCGCGGTGATGCGTCGGTGTTGTAAGCTTTCAGCGACGTCGGGGGGGGAGGGGGAGGGTGTTGTCTTAAGCGCCCTTGACCTAGTTCGCGAGGTCAGGCGATGCACGAGTTCTCAGAGTCAGCGGTGGCTGTCGTCTTCTGTCGCGGTGCTGTCTGTTAGGGCCGGCCGGTCTGTCGGGCGGCGGGGGCGGGCGGGGGGGCGTCGTCGAGGGCCTAGTAGGGCATAAAATCTTGGCGTCTGAATTCATGCTCCCCATGCGATGCCCCCGAAACCGGTGTAAAAATTCCATTTCTCTATGTGGTCTTATGTTGCCACAGACTCGTCTCGATGTGATGATGGCATGTTGCCTTAAATTGATTTCTATGTGGTGGTATGTTGCCAAAGACTCATCTCGATTTGACGATGGTATGTTGCCTCAAACTCATATTCATGTGGTGTTATGATGCCAAAGACGCATCTCGATGTAATGATGACACGTTTTAACCACCCCTCACAATCCACTTCTGATGTGGTGATGACGTCGTACTGTTTTGGCCGACCACAATCCTACCGTTGACCTCGTATGTCTGCATGTTGCCTATCAATTACCTGCCTTCATCGCTTCATTTCTCATGCTCCCCCTCGAGTAACCTCAAGAACCGATACCCAACCACCATTTGCCTCGTCCCTCACGCCGCCGTAGCCCCCAAACCCTCTATGCAAAGTCGATACAATCTCCAGAAAATCCGCCAAACGCCCTGCATAAAACGCCATCTGTAAGCTAGCTTCTTCTTTCTTTTTTTTTTTCTTTTTCCGTTTCCTTGTCCGGGCCGCGTGCCGGCAGAGCCGCAGAAGCCGCAAGAGCCGCATCACACCCTAAAACCAACCGACCAAATGAGGGAGAACAAGAGCCGCCCGCTTCCAGCCGTTGCTCTTTGCCGCACAGAACCTCACACTTCGTTATGCTGCACCGGGCTGTCACGACATACCACACTCATGCCTCATGCCTGACCCGTATATCAATGCTGCAACGATACATTATGCATACTTGTCACTTCGCAAAACAGGCATTCTAAATATTGGTAATTTCTAGGCAAGCCTTCCAATCCTGAGCCTAACGATTTTCCCGGGATCTTATTCTCTATTATTTATTTATTCTTTTATTATCTATTTATTTTTTTATTATTTATCTATTTTTTATCATTTATTTATTCTTTTATCATTTATCTATTCTTTTATCATTTATCTATTTTTTATCATTTATTTATTCTTTTATCATTTATTTATTCTTTTATTTATCATTTAGTATCTAAATTTTTTTAATCATTTATTATATTTCATATTTAAAAAAAAAAAATAAAAATCATTTATTTATTTCTTTTATCATTTATCTATTTTTTATCATTTATTTATTCTTTTATTATTTATTTATTCTTTTATCATTTATTTATTCTTTTATCATTTATTTATTTTTTATTATTTATTTATTTTTTATTATTTATTTATCCTTTTATCATTTATTTATTCTTTTATCATTTATCTATTAATACCATTTTTTCTTGATGAATGACTCACT
>NW_028234443.1:2188007-2193007 GCF_977035675.1 Penaeus japonicus
AAATATATCAACACGAAGATTTGGAATTATATAGTTTCAATGGAAAGAATAATGATGATCACTTTTGATATCCCCCCTTTTGGTATCATATACTTTTTGTTGTATGCTAACATACCATTATCAATTACTAATGCTTTATCTCGGGTTATTAATTAATACAGTTCCAGAATAGTCGAGATAAAATCCGAGGGGATGTCAATAAATATATTTTCCGTCGAGTGCTTGTTTTTGTTGTTTTTCTACCGAAACAGATGTTCTAAACAAATCCTTTATTCTTTCCTCTTCCAGAAGAAAACATCATGACTGTTACTTATAGCAAAAACATCCCTAACACCAGTTTCTGTGCCTTCACTAAGCTGCTCTTCAGGTATGTGTGATAAGACGGTGTTAAGATGAAAAAAGGAGTTTCAACAGGTGTGACTCAGTGTTAAGTCAGCTGATCGTGTTTTCTTTAGATGTTCAAGTACGTGTTTTTTATCGACCTAACTGTCCAGATTCTATTTTTTTGAAAGTTTTTTTTTAATGTTATAGTCTAGTTGGTCGATTTGTTTTTGTTTAGCAGTAGGTTCTTTATCAGTTGTTTTTAAACAAGGGAATGATTAATCAACGGTACCTCAACACGCGGTCCAACAACAAATTAAAATAAATCCATCTTTCCTATTTCATTCTTCATCAGTAAACCACCAACAAAGAAAACAGAACCTAAAATCACGTAACAACATATTCCTATCATGAAACGAGCAGATAATGACTCATCAAAAAAAAAAAAAATGACAATCGATACTTTTCGGGGTATCCTACAGATGGCGCGGCAGTGTTTTCAAACTCGTGCTTCCAGAACTTGCAGTCTACATGTTCGTGTACTTCATGTTTTCAGCGCTCTACAGGTTTGCACTCCCTGAAGACTGCAAGAGGTATGGCATTCATTCGACTTTCACATGTTGCGATATATATTGTTTAGCGATTAAGTATTTCGCTGCACAGCTCTCTTGAATGTTATATTCGTGTATCTATTATTGTTATTATTGTTATTATTAATGGCATTATTATTGTTATTATAATCATTCTTATCATTATTATTGATACTATTATTACTATAATCCTTTATTATTATTATCATTGTTATCATTGGTATCATTGTCATGTCGTAACTGTTATCATCATCATTATCAGTTTCCTCATTATCATTATTATCATCACCACCACCACCATCATCATCACCATTAGTAACAGCATTATCACTATCAAAAGTAGCAGTATACACAACAGTCCTAGAGGTCAGCATTTCGAAATATCTTTAAGTCCGTTTCCCCTCACTCGCTCGTCTCTTCTCCAACCCAAAAACAGAATTTTATTTCGAAATATCTTTAGGTCCGTGTCCCCTCACTCGCTCGTCTCTTCTCCAACCCAAAAACAGAATTTTATTTCGAAATATCTTTAGGTCCGTTTCCCCTCACCCGCTCGTCTCTTCTCCAACCCAAAAACAGAATTTTATTTCGAAATATCTTTAGGTCCGTTTCCCCTCACCTACTCGTCTCTTCTCCAACCCAACAGAATTTTCGAAAAAATCGTCTTAATTTGCGAGGCCTTCAGCACAGCCGCCCCGCTCTCCTTCGTACTGGGTATCTACGTCACCATCGTCGTGACCCGATGGTGGGATCAGTATATGCTCATTCCTTGGCCAGATGATGTGTGCATTTTGGTTGCGACTTATATTAACAGTCAGGTGAGTCGAGGTGTGAAAAGTGCCGGCACGCTTCGGGGACTCAATTCTGAATTTTGGTTTAATTGTAAGGTTTATGTTTGTGTTTGTTTTGTTTCTTTTGTGTTTTTGTGTTTTATGATTGTGTTTGTTTCTTTTTGTGTTTTTGTGTTTTATGTTTGTATTTGTTTCTTTTGTGTTTGTGTGTTTTATGTTTGTGTTTGTTTCTTTTGTGTTTGTGTGTTTTATGTTTGTATTTGTTTCTTTTGTGTTTGTGTGTTTTATGTTTGTATTTGTTTCTTTTTGTGTTTGTGTGTTTTATGTTTGTATTTGTTTTTCTTTTAGTGTTTGTGTGTTTTATGTTTGTATTTGTTTCTTTTTGTGTTTTTGTGTTTTATGTTTGTATTTGTTTCTTTTGTGTTTGTGTGTTTTATGTTTGTATTTGTTTCTTTTGTGTTTGTGTGTTTTATGTTTGTATTTGTTTCTTTTTGTGTTTTTGTGTTTTATGTTTGTATTTGTTTCTTTTGTGTTTTTGTTTTATGCTTGTATTTGTTTATTTTGTATTTGTGTGTTTTATGTTTGTATTTGTTTCTTTTGTGTTTTTGTTTTATGTTTGTATTTGTTTCTTTTTGTGTTTGTGTGTTTTATGTTTGTATTTGTTTCTTTTGTGTTTATTATATTTATAGGATAAGGTTTATTATATTTATAGGCATTCCTTAATATACTTACAGGCATTCCTTTGTTGATAATTTTATGCTTTATATTTTTTCATACTTTTACACGTAAACATGTTTCTTATCATTTTTATATTTTTTTGTACTCATGCCTCATATCGTTTATATTTTCTTATAATTATAGTTATTTCTTATAATGTTTATACGCTTTATGCTTATACTTATGTCTTGTGATTTATATACTTTATGTTTATGCTTTATACTTTAGTTATGCTTTACATTGGATCGAGTATTATAGTTGATCGTTATTAGGCATGACAGTGCGTATGAATGTATTTTTAAAAATACACTCATACAAAAAAATAATTATTTAGATGTATTAATTTCGATAACCTCGTTATAAAGAAAAAAGTCAGTTATATGTATGAGTAAATTTATTCATTGATGTGAGAAATGATTGTTCGTTTATCAGGAAGACTGGTTCACATATATGAGTGTATGAGGGACAAGTTGACTGAAAATAGGTTGGTGATGACTGAAAATAGGTCGGTGATGATTGTAAATAGGATGAGGATGACTGAAAATAGGTTGGTGATGATTGTAAATAGGTTGGGATGACTGTAAATAGGTTGGTGATTACTGAAAATAGGTTGGTGATGACTGTAAATAGATTGGTGATGACTGAAAATAGGTTGGTGATGACTATAAATAGGTTGGTGATGAGTGTAAATATGTTGGTGATGACTGAAAATAGGTTGATGATGACTGTAAATAGGTTGGTGATGACTGAAAATAGGTTGATGATGACTGAAAATAAGTTTGTGATGACTGTAAATAGGTTGGTGATGACGGAAAATAGGTTGGTGATAAATGAAAATAGGTTGGAGATGACTGAAAATAGGTTGGTGATGACTGAAAATAGGTTGGTGATGACTGAAAATAGGTTGATGATGACTGAAAATAGGTTGGTGATGACTAAATAGGTTGGTGATGACTGAAAATAGGTTGGTGATGACTGAAAATAGGTTGGTGATGACTGAAAATAGGTTGGTGATGACTGTAAATAGGTTGATTGTAAGTAGGTTAGTGATGACTGAAAATAGGTTGGTGATGACTAAATAGGTTGGTAATGACGAAAAATAGGTTGGTGATAAATGAAAATAGGTTGGTGATGACTGTAAATAGGTTGGTGATGACTGATGACAGAATGGTGGTGACTGATGTAAGGCTGACATGTTTCATGGAATTATGATAATTTCTAGAACAAGTTGGTGATGATAAGCATTTCCATGACAAGAACATCATAATTCACTTCAATAATAACCATTATAATCACGAATAAAAAAAAAAATCCCTTTCCCCCTTCATTCATAATCAACAACCTTTGCAATCGCAGGATGAACGAAGCAAGATGTTGAAGAGAGCCTTCGTGCGTTACATCAATCTTGCATTTGTCTTGACCTTCTCCGTTATCTCTCCGAGGATCGCCCGACTCTACCCGACCTTGGAACATCTCGTTAAAGCAGGTGGGTGTGTGGGCGTTTGGGGGGCGTGTCTCACTGTCTCTCTCTCTCTCTTTCTCTCTCTTTCTCTCTGGGTATGTATGTATGTATGAACGTATACTTATATATATGTATATATGTATGTATATATATATATATATATATATATATATATATATATATATATATATATATATATATATATATGTATATATATATATATACATAGAAAGAGAGAGAGAGAGGGAGAGAGAGACAGACAGACAAACAAACAAAGAGAAAGACAGGAAGAGAGTGAGACGGTAATAAATAAGTCTAAAATGAAATTCAAGAAGAGCGAACCTTCACCCTCCCCCCCCTACCCCCACCCCTACCCCCACCCACCCACGAATTCTGTATCTCCAGGCTACATGACCCCGAGCGAGCGAGCCATCATGGAGGCACTGGATAAGGACAAGAGCCACCATAAGGTATGGCTCCCACTGGCTTGGGCTTGCCTCCTGATCGCTCAAGCACGCCGCGAAGGACGCCTTATCGACGATCACGGACAGAAGGCCATTGCTATCGAGATATCTAACCTACGATACCACTGTGGCAAGCTTCAGGAATACCAAATGATGAGCGTGCCTCTTGTTTACACGCAGGTACGGAGGTTTCGGAAGTGGTAGTGAAGCTTGGTAGAAGAGCTGGGTGTATTATTTGCATTGATTACTTCACGAGGGATGGTGAGTACAGTGAAGTCAAGTAAGTCCATCACCTAAATATGATAATAAAAGCGATAATAATAGTAATAGAGATAAGAATACTGACAGTTATCGTAATTATCCCTGATAATTATCGTAACTATCCCTGTTTTAGTCATAATTGTAACCATCACTGTGATATGAAATGAAAACCACAAAGAAGTAAGTGATGTAAATAATACTATCAATAACAACAGAAAAAAAACGACAAAAAGGTAATAATACTTGCTGTCCCTATTTCCAAATTTACCACTGCTATTGTGTGAGCCGCCCAGCTTCGAATTTTGTATCCGAATCACACACCAAGACGAGTTTCGGGTTCGTGTGTTTCGGATACAAGATTCGAAACTTGCGGTTCGTATAATGGCAACAGCGAGTG
>NW_028234443.1:2203007-2205507 GCF_977035675.1 Penaeus japonicus
AATCTAGGATGCAAAAGCGTGGCACGTTTGTGTCAGCTGCTTCAGGTTTACCAACCGTTCCAAAGTTAACATGTTTCAGATGAATGGCACTGTCTAAACGACAAATTCATTAGAGAAACTACAGTAGCATTAACAAAAGATAGTACAATTTTGGTATGAATCAGTCGTTGTACTTGTTCCTAGTTAAAGAATTGACAACCATTTCACGAACTCGCCGTTGGTAATTCACTCTACGCTCGATCAAAACAAACGGGATGAGAGGGATCGTGTGTTTATGAATAGATCTTCCTTATTTTGTCTCTGTATATACTGTACATATATGCGTATCTTTAATATATCATACATATAGATTTAATGTATACATATTTCATATAATTATATACTTTAACTTTACGTTCCTGACTACTTTTACCATTCATTTAACTTCACTCTCCTTCGAAAAGTCCGCCAAAAGGTAAACAAACTCAAAATCAGCAGAGAATCCATGTTTTCCTAAAAGGGTTTGTAATCCAAGTCTAGGACAATGATGCCTAATATATCCAATATAGATATTACTTTCCAAACGTAGTATGCTCATATGAAGTATTGGTAAGAAAAAGTACAGTAAAAATATAATATTTTTCACCCGTGTAACTATCGTGACAAGCCTACCCCCTTGTCACGGAGTTTCCACGATTGTTCCAATACTTTCCACGCTTTTGCCACGACTTTGCCAAGCTTTTGCCACGAACCCGCGTTTCTAGAATAACAAATGCGGCATGTTCATGTCATGTACACGGCGCGCTTAGGGACTTAGAATATGGCTGTTGGTATTTTAGTTGAAACAGCTTATTTACGATGGTCGCAAACTTAACCAACATGGAAAGTCTGGATTGTTTTGAAGAAATGTTGGATGTAAAGGAAAAGAAAAACTGATGTATTGTGCAGTGGTAAATAAGTATATCCTTATTCAAAAGTCTTGAATTAGATTGACCTTTTCACTAAGATTTGATGTACGAAAAGAGCATTGCTAATGTCAAGAACACCTATTACATGCAATTACTGTTTTATCTCCATTAAGACAGAATCACATATCCTAATCTTCTGGACACAACTTCTAAAAGTAATAGTTGGATATAAATCACAAATTTGTCTTTTATAAAAGCATGTGCATTCATTGATCATAATGTATATATTCTCATTAATTTTCTCTTTTCTAAATCCACTTCATTCTGTCAGAACTAAGAATATTAGAAATGAAAATCTCTGATTCATCATTCTCAAAATACTCTTCCTTACTCCGGCTACTTATTTATTCCATCTTTGCTATTTTCTTCCTCTGTTTCTGTGGCGCAACTCGAGATAGGGTCAGGGATGCGGGACATCCACGATGCATGGTTGGTAACTGTCGCTTATTTTTTATGCAGAGGATGGAGACAAGATCCCAAAGACCTTTACATACTTTACTTTACTAATTTAAGCACAACTTTTGGAAGTTGTCTTTGCTATTAGGTATTTATTTATTTATTTATTAGGTATTTGTGTTTGGTATTAGGTTTTATTTGGTATTATTATCATTTGGTATTCTGAGCTTTACAACTGAAGATTATTATTTTTATTTTTATTTTTTTTACAGATATTTACAAGCAAAAGTAAGACATAGCCAAATACTCGAGCACTAAGGAGGAGACAATGAAGAAGGAAGGAAACGTTGATACAGGCAAGGTAAGAGATAATTATCATTTAATGTTTTGGCTTTAGTCACAAATGCAATGATATTACAAAGTACCCAGGGCCGAAGGGGTCAAGGTTCTTGTAAGTTACTCGATTGTGATGAATATTACCAGGCGCTGTGTTGATAGTATACTCATAAGCATTTTGCGAACTTTACAGATGAAGGGCAAAAAGTGGAAAGAGAAGAAGAAGGGGAAGAAAGACGCTGATATACCAGACGACATGAAGGAGATCCTGGCCGATCCCCGGTTCGCCCACGTGGCTTCAGACCATAGGCTGAGGCACATGCGCAGGGACGAACACAAAGTCAAACTCGACAGTCGCTTTTCTTCCATTCTCACGGTTGGTTTGTATTCGATGATAAAGTTATGACTGAATGTTTTATTGTTGTTGCTGTTCTTGTGGTTATTGTTTTCTGTGTTGTTATTATTTTTGGTGTTGATGATTTCTTTATTGTTGTTATTGATTTTTAGTGTTAATGAATTATAGAAATGAATAGATACATATATTGATATACAGATAGATGCTATATTAGATCTAAATTGAATGTTGTGTATTTTTTATTGTATGAAAATTAAATTCTAATGTGTAATTTAATATTAAAAAATAGTTAGATCTTCCTTTAAGAGAGGGATTTGATTTACTATTATTCTAAATTTCTATTATGTATAAAGACACATATCTTCCCATTAAGTCGCACTGAAACGACATTTCTCTAAAATGATAGTGCCGTAATTTCCTCGCAGGATGACAAATTTTACGAGAAGTTTACCATGGACCCACGCGG
>NW_028234443.1:2218007-2228007 GCF_977035675.1 Penaeus japonicus
TACTTCACGTTGTTTTATAAGAAAAAACTCCCGAAAATTGTAATTTTTGCTTTACTGTTAATGAAGATACAGAAAAAGGCAACGTCTGTATGTCTTAGACGAAAACGGAGTGGATATATAAGTCTATGTATAATTTCTCCTTATATATATATTAAGGAGAAATCATGTGCACTCCTAAAGACACATTATGATTTAAAGTACAGCGGAGAGTTAAATGGCAGGCTTTAGATAGATCTGAGGATTGTGTGTGAAAATGGGGATAACAGACAGGGTTGTTAGTTAGTTGTTAGTAGATGGCGTGAGCAACCGACACCATTAGTGTCTCCCATTCATTGGCTGTTCGGATATTTTTGATGTAATGGTCTAAATGGACTACTGATTTGTTCAAGGGTAGCACGAAGTACAGGCACACACACGTACACGCATATACGCACACGCACACGCACACGCACACGCACACGCACACGCACACGCACACGCACACGCACACGCACACGCACACGCACACGCACACGCACACGCACATACACACACGCACACACACACCGTATCCACATGCTACATTTACTATAATTATTTTGTACTTTTGTTTATCCATCTGTCTACATGATCAACGCCATTTCTAGGTTTGGCAATGGATTAGTTTCTTTTCTTTTTTAGATCGTTTTTGGACATGGCTTGTTTCCTCATTTCGTAGATTTTTTTTAATGATTGCTTTGGTGTTATCTTACTAGATTTATCAATCACTTTCGGAATTAAATGTTTTACCAACAACAATAACAAAAAATATCCCTTATCACACGAAATAAAAAATGTATAAATGACATGGATATTTTAATGTGTAATTAATCAAAATCTTTATTGTATAATAATATATAGTGTTTTATGGCGTTACTTGCTGAATTAGGTCATCTGTTTTATATTTTTTCATTTATCATTGTTATCATTATTATAATCATTATTATCATCATTATAATTATTTTCATTATCATTGTTATCAAATAATATTATCATTAATATTATCATTATTATTATTATTATTATTATTATTATTATTATTATTATTATCATTATTATTATTATTATTATTACTATTATTATTATTATTATTATAATCATTATTGCTATCAGTACTATCATCATCATTACCATTATCACTGTTTCATATTCATAATCATCAGTATCAGTATTACTCTTATTATCATTATTATTACTATTTTCATGTTTATCATCATAATCATTTTTTATCATTATCATCATAGTAATCGTAAGCATTGTTACTATCATTATATCATTAGAAGAATGATTATTGTTTTTTATACTTTTTGATTATAAAGAATAAAAGGTATATTTGAATTATATGTGAAGCAAATGTTTCGATAGAATGAAAAAATCTTTTGAATTTCCCGGTTACCTTGCCGTGGATGAATTTAGTTTCGAGGATTAGAATCTCTGATCTACAGTTTGAAACATTTACAGTTTAAAAAGATTGTCCTATTCTGTATTTAATAACTGTAGTTACAAGATGAACTCCTTGTATGGATATGAATAAGAAAATAACACCCCCAAAAATATATATATATACACAAAAAAACATCTCAACCACGCAAGTACTTCCCCACGAAAAATAAACCAAAACCCACCTCACCTCATCATCCCCCCTCACTATAAACAAACAAACCACCAACAAACCACAAAAAAACACAAAAAAACACAAAAAAACACAAAAACAAACCCCCCAAAACAAACACAAAAAAAACAATAACTGCAAACCCCCGGAATCCAATCCCCGAAACCAGACACTTTGACGTTTACATCTGTCGATAACAACAGCTGTGCGCGAGACAAGCATATGGGAGGCCGCGTTCCCTTCGCTCGTCGAGGTGAGGCCAAATAATGCTATTTTCTAAGGGTTTGTGAGCTTAATAAGTCATTTGAGTGAGTAAATGGGGTCTGGGAGTTAGAGTGTAAGGGTGGGATGGGTTGTAATAGGGTGGGAAAGATATATATAGAGGTTGGAGATACGAGGTGTTTTCAAAAGGCTCGCAGGTGTGTGGTGTTTGTGGTGATTATAAGATTGTGGTGATTGTGGTTGTTGGTTGATTTTTGTTTTTGTTTTTCTGGACAGGTGTTTGGGTTGGAATTGGGAGAATGTATAGGAGAGTTATCTGCATTCTCGAGGTTTTTTTTTCTTCTTTTTTTTCTTTTTTTGCAAATCGTGGAAACATATTGTACGGGATTAATTTTTATTTGCAATAGGATGCAAAGTTGAGGTTTTGTATCGTTGATGGGGAATTTATATAGATAGATAGGTGGATAGATAGATGGATAGATGTGTAGAAGGATAGGTAGGTAGATTGGTAGATAGATAGATGTGTGTATAAGAATAGACATGTGTATACATGAATGTAGTTTAGATATGTATACAATTATGCATATATATATTTATACATAATGATAACTATATCTATATATACTTGTTTATATACTACTTCTGGTTGATTTATAATTGTGTGGCTTAATCTATATGTATACTGATAATGTTAAACTCAAATTGAACATGACACATATGTTTCTAAACAGACAGAGAAGATAGAAATAAACTAATGAAAGGATCACACAGCACACATTAAACATTAGATAATTGAGTGCAAAAGAGTACTCTATAACAACGTAAAGATCAGCCAACAATCATTTATCGGTGTCAGTGGAGTGTATTTGACCTTTTCCTCCACACTATGCTCTCTGGCAGCTGTTAGCAAATCTTTACTACTGGGTAAAACTTGTAGATCTCCCTGGCAATTTATCAAAAGGAACCAGTCCAAGCTTATACTTCCCGGAATATTTATGTTGGTACTTTGTTGGCCTTCGCTGGAATGTGAAGCACGGAGGCCACGGCATTGCTTAACCTCTTGCATGTGATGATGCTTATTTAGTGTCATTACAAAAATCTGGTCTACTTGTCACATGATTATGACAATTCACTGGATACTGGATTGGTCATGGAAGACCTCCTGCTTTAAACCAGAACTCTGGCTTGGAAGTGTTGCTGGTCAAGGGTTTTTTTTTTCAGTTTTTGGTGTTTTAGGACTGGCCAGTGTTTCTATGTTCTTTATGATTGATAGGGTAGCATTTTTGTCAAAGTATAGATATATATAGACTAAGTATAAATAATACCCACCCAGATTAGATACTGTAATACATAAAAAATGTTCCAAGTCTTGGGTTATGGTGTCTAGGAACTGTCTCACTTTGCATATAACATATGGCTGGTACCTGCAAAGTCTACTTTACTTGCTTGTAGAAATTGCAAAGGGAATGTTATTATTCTTTGGATGAAATATAAATATTCTTCTGTATTTTAATTATTATTATGATTTTTTTTATTGCCATATCATCTTTCATGTCTTCTGAAATATCAATGAAAAAATATGAAGTATATATTGATATAAAAAATCAAATACACTATAAGCTATCAATCATTACTAATGTCATTCATTTGACTCAGGCATTATATGGATATACCATAGGATGTCCACAAACATAATTCCTAGTTTGTGTCAATGTCATGACCTGTGGGTTATGTTTTCAGTGTCTGCCATAGGTATTTACACATTTGGAACTCAATAAGAGATGACAGACCAGATCAGCAGTGTACCAAGATTCATATTAACCCTCTCTGGACGGGTGGTACACTACGGTTCCGCTCATTCAAGGGCCCGTTTGCCGGGTGGCGCCATATGGTGCCAGTCATTTAATTGATTTAGGCCTAAGCGTTCGAGAGCACCGGCATTGCAACCATGCAAGGCTGGAATGGCCCCGGCGAGAATGGGTTAATGGGAGGGGGGGTGTTAAAGACTCGTCTCATTATTGATACTTAGACGTACCAGAGTCAAGAAATCGACTGAAAGTGAAACCCCCAAGTAGGTTGGACCTTACAAAAGTATATTTATGTAATCTCAAAAACTTGTTTTGAACGTCTCCCCTCTCCCCTCTCCCCTTTGAATTTCCCTTCATTTCTAAACAAATTATATGAACCATACTCTGAGAAAAGGAAAGAGTCATGGTACCTTCTCTCCCCTCATTGCCGCACCAGTCTAACAGTAGACATAGAGCAATAGAATAGCAATAATAAGTGTGAAATTTAAGGGTTATTATGAGGTGAAATGGAAATTTATGTTGTCTTTTTTTTCTTTTAGCACATGAAAACCATCAAAAAGATTACCATAATGGCACATTTGTATTACTATATGTATATCTAATAGAAACACATGATATGCAACCTGGTTATCTTAGAAGCATATTTCTCTATCTTCAGAAAGGATGATGCTGCAGTATTAGAATTACAAGAATCCCCCAGAGGATTCACCCAATTTCTGCCTGGAGGAGTCCACAGAATTGACATCCACAATGGAAGAGGTTCTGGAACAACTTGTCAAGGAAACGTCATCCAATAAGCACAACCACACCAGACAAGTATGCCAGGAGGCCTCGGGTGAGTGTTGGGAGTTGGTGTGTTTTTTGTATAAGGTGGCTGTTGGTATTTCCTTGTGATCTCTCTCTTTCTCGGTCTTTCTTTTCTCTCTTTCTCTCTTTCTCTCTTCTCTCTATCTCTTTGTCTGTCTCTTCTTTGTGTTTTTTCTTCTGTGCTCCTCTCTCAAATTCTCATGCCTCCTTTCTCTCCCTCTCCCTTTCCCTCTCCCTTTCCCTCTCCTTCTCCCTCTCCCTCTTCTTCTCCCTCTCCCTCTCCCTCTCCCTCTCCCTCTCCCTCTCCCTCTTTCTCCCTCTCTCCACATTTTCATGTTCTTTTTCACTTCTACTCTAACTCTCATTCCCTGCCAGAATTTTCAATGCTCTAAAATGCACTTTTCAGACTTGCTGGAGTCCCAAACCGGGCTGCTACGGTCTCCACCACACGAACTGAGGCAGATATGTCTAAAAGCATTGCAGCTCGCCTTAGAGACCAGAATATCCAAGCTTGTCACTCTGGCAACATCGGGCTTTTACAAGGTATCAGCAGTCGTAACAGTTCATCAGGAATTTCATCTATTCACTTTAAAATCTCCTGTTTATCTGATTAAATTTTATTGTTCATTATTATGAATTACCATAGAAGATGCAAGTGAATGAATTCTCCATTGAATTGAATAACTGTTGCATATTTCAGCTGTTACGTGATACGCAGTTTCATAGCGGATATGAGGAGGATGACGAGACCACCTGGCTGCCATCACAGTTACTGGCAGCTGTTCAGAGTCTGCCTCTTCACACAGAGGACACGCAGGTGGAATTGCTGAAGGTAACCATGACATGGAAGAGATCCTGCTTTTGTTTCTATTTTTTTTGTTTGGAATTTGTCTGTTATTCTCTCTTTTTTTTTTCTATCTGTCTGTTTTTGTCTTTCTCTCTGTCATTTTCTGCATGTATGTCCATCTCTTTCTCCCTCTCCTCCCTGTCCCTCTCCCTCTCCCTGTCCCTCTCCCTGTCCCTCTCCCTCTCCCTCTCCCTGTCCCTGTCCCTCTCCCTCTCCCTCTCCCTCTCCCTCTCCCTCTCCCTCTCCCTTTCTCTCCTCTCCTCTCCCTCTCCCTTTCCCTCTCCCTCTCCCTCTCCCTCTCCCTTTCCCTCTCCCTCTCCCTCTCCCTCTCCCTCTCCCTCCCCCTCCCCCATCCTTTTCCTTTTCTTTCTCTTTCCCTTTCTCTTTCTCTTTCTCCTTCTCCTTCTCCCTTTCTATTCAAGAAATTCCTTCATCTTGAGAATCTTCACAGGTACTTCTGAATATGAGCTGTGTTCCTGGCATCATCCTGTCAGGCCAGATTGTGACGCAGGTAGTCGGAGTGTGTGGCTTGGCCTACGGCAGAGGAGGAGCCCCCTTGAGAACCGCGGCTCAGTCTGCCGCATCCCAGGCAATATCCCATCTGGTCAAGCAGCTTCGTAAGTATTTTCTTGACGTCATGCTAGCTCACGTGTAAATGAAAAGAGTGCATTGCCAAGGGACTTTCAGCATAGTTATTTTCTTGCTGCATTATGTCTCTTCTGTCTTTTCTGTGTTTCTCTCCCCATTTCTCCACCTTTCTCTCTCTCTCTTTCTCTCTCTCTCTTTCTCTCTCTCTCTTTCTCTCTCTCTCTTTCTCTCTCTCTCTCTTTCTCTCTGTCTCTCTTTCTCTCTCTCTCTCTTTCTCTCTCTCTCTCCTCCTCTCTCTCCTCCTTCCCTTCCTCTCCTCCCTCCCTCCCTCTCCTCCCTCCCTCCCTCCTCTCCCTCCCTCTCTCCCTCCCTCCCTCCTCTTATCCTCTCCTCTCCCTCCCTCCCTCCCTCCTCTCTTCTCTCTCTCTCTCTTCTCTCTCTCTCTCTTCTCTCTCTCTTCTTCTCTCTCTCCTCTCTCTCTTTCTCCCTCCTCTCTTCTCTCTCTCTCTCTCCTCCCTTCCTCTCTTCCTCTCCCTCTCCCTTCTCTCCTCTCCCCTCCCTCTCCCTCTCTTCCTCTCTCCCTCCCTCTCTTCCTCTCTCCCTCCCTCTCTTCCTCTCTCTCTCCCTCTCTCCCTCTCCAACTCCCTCTTCATCTCCATCATTTCTTCTTACTGTGTTATCATTTTAAGGTGTAATTTATTGGATTAGGTTATCTAGCCCTGGTAGGTAGTTAGATCAAGGTTATCAGGGCTTTGGGATTTAAGGATCCGGTGGATGTCAAAAGGAATTTCAATCGCTACTATGTATTGAATAAGTCAATTTTTCAGTTGTGGCTATAATTTTTTTTTTTTTTTTAATGCAAAGTGCATGTTTTTTCGTGGGTATAGTCAAGAAACTTTACTTTTTATTTTGAAAGGCTGGGGGATGATTGATGACAGGTTGAATGGTATGCGGTGATAATTATTTTAGAATTAATAGGTATGTGGTTATAAACATTTTATAATTAATAATGTGGTGTTGATTATCTTATAATTGACAAGTATTTAAGTTTGATGAACTGCAGTAATTCTAGTCATTAGCGAGGTTATGCATCTGCACAGGCATTAATGATCTATGAACAACCATACCAGCAAAACTAATTCTGTCATTTTTATAAATCCTCGTCAAAGTCCGTACAGCCTTGGTTTTACTACATGCTTTAAGAAAACCCTTGCACAGTTAAAAAGTACCCCTATGGAAGTTATATCCTGTAATAGATTAAAATTGATTAATTTATGACCCAATATCCAGCTTACCTGATAAGGATTGATAAGCGAAAGTACTGTTAAAGTTTTACTATTCTGCAGGAGAAGAGAGTTTCGAACAAGAGAACATTCTGCAAAAGAAATTTGGACAAAATGTGGAAGAAAAGAGCGCAGAGGATGAAAATGAGGAGGATGAGTCGGAGTACATAGCCCCGGCATATGACGAGATTGTACCTGTCATAAACCTCATTGCCGAGAAACTAGTGGAAGCAAATAAGTGAGGCTGTGATTCATGTTTTATTTGAAAGAGATGCAATTATTACTGATATACACTTGTGCTTGTATAGAAATGCATATGAACACATACAAAAGTCTTATATGTACATGTGATGCACATGCACCTAAACATACACAAACACATGAATACCTGTGTGAGTGTGGATGGGTGCATGCATGAATGCATGTACCCATGCACACCCACATCCGCTTCCATATCCACACACATCCACCACCAGACCCACATCTACACCTTCCCCCCACCCATACCCACATCCACACCCATACCCACATCTACACCCATACCCACATCCACACCCATACCCACATCCACACCCATACCCACATCCACACATAACCACATCCACACATAACCACATCCACACATAACCACATCCACACATAACCACATCCACACATAACCACATCCACACCTAACCACATCCACACATAACCACATCCACACATAACCACATCCACACATAACCACATCCACACCCATACCCACATCCACACCCATACCCACATCCACACCCATACCCACATCCACACCCATACCCACATCCACACCCATACCCACATCCACACCCATACCCACATCCACACCCATACCCACATCCACACCCATACCCACATCCACACATATCCTACATCCACATCCATACCCACATCCACACCCATACCCACATCCACACCCATACCCACATCCACAACCACATCCACATCCACACATATCCTACATCCACATCCATACCCACAGCCACACCCATATCCATATCCACATCCACATCCACACCCATACCCACACCCATACCCACATCCACACCCATACCTACATCCACACCCATACCTACATTCACACCCACATCCACACCCATACCCACATCCACACCCTTACCCACATCCACACATATCCTACATCCACATCCATACCCACATCCACACCCATACCCACATCCATACCCATACCCACATCCACACCCATACCTACATCCACACCCACATCCACACATATCCACATCCACACCCATACCCACATCCACACCCATACCTATATCCACACCCATACCTACATCCACACCCACATCCACACATATCCACATCCACACATATCCACATCCATACCCACATCCACGCCCATACCCACATCCACACCCATACCCACATCCACGCCCATACCCACATCCACGCCTATACCACATCCATGCCTATACCCACATCCACGCCCATATCCACATCCACGCCCATACCCACATCCACACCCATACCCACATCCACACCCATACCCACATCCATACCCATACTCACATCCACACCTATACCCACACCCACATCCACACCAACACCTACATCCACTTCCATAACCACTTTCATACCCACACACATTCACCAACATTTAAACCCACATTCACACCCACATCCACACTTACACCCACATCCATACCCACATCATCCACCACAACTACACTTACATCTACACCTGCACCTACTACATCCGCTTCCATATCCATTCACCCACATTTGCACCTACATTCACACCCACATCCCCCCCCCTCCCCACACACACATCCACTCACACACATATATCCACACACACACACATCCACACCCACACATCCACACACCCACACATCCACACCCACACATCCACACACACACACACATCCACACACACACACATCACACACACACACATCCACACATCCACACACACACATCCACACACACAGTCACATCCACACACACACATCCACACACACAGTCACATCCACATACACAGTCACATCCACACACACAGTCACATCCACACACAGTCACATCCACACGTACACATATCCACACACACTTAAACAAATTATACATATAGACAAGATAGGAAATAAATCATGTATGTCCAATGTGTGACTATCAGCCATATTCTAAGTCCCTAAGCGCGCCGTGTACATGACATGAACATGCCGCGATTCTTATTCTAGAAGCGCAATCGTGGAAACTCCGTGGCAAGGGGGTAGGCTTGTCACGATAGTTACACAAATACTTCATATGTGCATACTACGTTTGAAAAGTAATACCTATATTGGTTATATTAGAGGAAAACATGGATTCTCTGCTGATTTGAGTTTGTTTTTTTCGAAGGAGAGTGAAGTTAAATGAATGGTAAAATATAATTATATGAAATATGTATCCATTAAATCTATATGCATGATATATTAAAAATGCGCATATATGTACAGTATATTGAAATGGTTGTCAATTCTTAACTGATTCATACCAACCGCATTCGTTACATGAACACGACATGGACATAACATGAACATGACATGGCCACGACACGCAGAAAACGTTATAGAATACGGCTGTATATACCTCCTCACAGGAATCAAGAAGACAAGAAAGGTCCAGAAATTCCAGCGCTGTTTCTCCTAGAGTGCGCAAACACCTTACTGAGTCGATTATCTCCACCAAACACACTTACGTCTGCAGAAAAATCTACGCCAGCAAGTATGTCATTGTCCGTGTACTTGTAAAAGTTATGAATTCCTAATTATCATATGTAAGATATGATTTAAGAGTCAAT
>NW_028234443.1:2235507-2250507 GCF_977035675.1 Penaeus japonicus
GTCTCTATAGATGTCTGGAATGTTATGATTAGAAAAGGTAAGAATGGTTGTCGAAACATTTGTAGAGTTCTCAACCTCTGCGAAGTTATGTTTAGAAACAGGTAAGAATTGTTACCGAAAAGTACTTTTGAATTCTTGGCATAGTTTATTCCTTCCTCTTAGGATTACAGAATACACTAATGATTTTTTGAAATTGTGTAATACCTAGTTTGCTAGATTAGATGTTCTCTTTTGTTTAGCAGTTATAGGCTAAGGTATGTATTGAGTATATTAAACCATACGTTTTATTTTTCCTTTTCTGTTTTTGTTATATATTCTAAGGGGTGTATCATATTCAGAAAGATTTAGAGAAGGGAGGGGGGGGTGTATAAATTATTCAAACTTGCCTTAGCATCTCATGTTATGAATGTTACTCTTGTATCACTTCGTGGGTGTATGTTCTATGTATTCATGAAGTAATGGTTCTTTGTAAGGTGTCTACAACTTCTCTCCAACCAGCATAAACATGGGCAGAAGTAGAAACCATGACTGACAGATATGCATATTAGTTTTTAGCATGTGTACATCCTCCTATTATTTTCAGTTTGATTTTTTCAGTCTGGTATTGATTTTATGTATGGATATTTGTTTTTTGATCATCTCTCTTCTTCCTTTCATTCTTCTTCTTCCTCTTCTTCCTCTCTTTCTTTTTCTTCTTCCAATCTTTCTTCTGCTTCTTCTCTCTCTCATTTTTCTTCTTCATCTTTGTCCTCTCTTTTTTCTTCTTTTTTAAATACCAGGAGTATTTAGTGTAATTTATACAGAACACGGCCAGCATATCACTTTTTAGTATTTGAATATTTTGTGTGATTCCCCTTTTTATTATTTCCATCTGGTATTGATTTTGTCTATTTTAAGATTTTCTTTTCTTCAATTGCAGGAGTATTTAGCATAACTAGTACAGAACACGGCCAGCACATTATCATAAATGCAGATGGAATCTACTTGGCGACGTATTCAGTTCTCTCTCTAAACTTAAAGCTGATCCGGGCTGGAAATTATTGTGATCCTAATCTGCCACCTCCAATGACTCAGGTTAGTAAGGCCTAAGGTTACCGATGAGCAGTTTATTCGTCTTTCACTAATCTTGTTAAAGGGAGCAATATATGCTTTATATTGAATATTTTATTTTTATTAGCGATCTTAGATTTGTTCATCAGAATACTTTCATACTCTACTGAAATAACCTGTAGAAATCTTTATATCTATGTCTACTTATCAACCAGTATATATATGTATATATATATATATATTTATATATATATATAATAATTTGATTTATGGTTTTGGGTTTGTGTGCTGGTGTTGATCTGAAAATACACGCAAGTCACTGATTTGCTGTTGAATAACGGTGGGGGGGAAATTTGCATGTTGAAGACGTCCTCTCTAAAATACCTCGCCAGAAATTGCACTTAATATGGTGCCTTGTGTTGCTGTATCATATATGCTGATCCTCATACATGCTTCTGGGAGTTTCACATAGCATGTGACATATAACCTCTTTTATCTTTTACTTCATTCCTTTGAAAATGATCAGATAATTTTTTGTTTGGACACAGTCTAGGGTGACTGTGACATTCTGTAGTTGTTGTAGGGATGTCAGAATCATATATGAAAATTCATGTGCATTTATATCTTGTCAAAGATGGTACCAAAAAATAGTGTAAGTTATTTGATCTTATTTGATAAAACATAAAATTTGCAGTGGAATATAACATCTAGATCAATATTCCTGAAGTATGTGTCTTACATAACACATGAATAGGATAAAATGCAGTTCATAATTATTAAGCTATCAATTAATCAAAGTCTCAGAAGGATCTTTTGGTATCTAATGGAAGATCAATGTTGAAGGGAAACTAGATAGACCGTAACAAAAATAGATCCTTTTAATGTAATCATCAATCGTAGAAAAAACAATGTGGATTTGTATATCCTGTGTTGGCTCTTCCTTTGTAGTGTGATTTCACCATCTTCTCCTGGTTCATAATCTGGCATCTTGTTTGGGGGCATTTAGATGACAAACTTTCTTTCTTTCTCTCTCTTGCATTTTCACACCTACCTGAATTGTCACCTGTCCTTTTTTCCTGGTACTCAAATAAATGTTAGTTACAAACCTCCCTTCCTTTCCTGAACTAGTAATGCAGATCACTAACCAGCATCCCTCTCCTTTCCCCAATGAATAAGACAGACCCACTAACCACCAAAAATTACAGGAACAGTTCATAGATCAAGTGCATGGCAGTGGTGTCCTGGTGTATCTCTCCTCCGCCTGGCTAGGGGAAGTGTATCGCCAGGTGGTAAAGGACAGCTTCCTTCAGAGAGCTGGGTACTCTCCGCACTCTCCCCATAACTGTGCTCTTATCAACTTACTAACAGGTACTAAAAGCTCACTGGGAAACGGCTTTCTAATTTCTTCTTCTTCGTCGGCATAATTTCAGTTGGCTTAGATTTCGCATGTTTCATTTTTATTATAATTTTTTACTAGAACGTTTTCTTATTTTAACGATTTTATAATCTTAAGATTATTTTCAAGTTGGTTTCTGTTATTAGTATTTAAAAGTGGGAAAAAGAAGTCTTGTCACTAGGTATGTAGTTACACTGATGAAGAAAGATACAGTGTCATTTTTTTTTGTTTTTTTCATAGAATTCACCATGTCTTTTGGATCTTAATGCTTCTTATTTTAACAGTTCATTTTATTTTTCATCAGATCTGGAAAATGGAATGAGATGGTACCTTAAGCATGACTTTGGTAATGTTTATTTTTATTTTAGCATGGTGGTGGGCTTTCCTCTCTTATTTATGAATTTCACTTTGATATAAAGATTGTGTGGAATCCCAATTTCAGGTGCATAAGGCAAATGGTGATTGTATTTACATTAATTAAGTGTTTATACTTATTTTTTTTTGTATTGCTGATTATAGCTTAGTAAAGCAAAAGCAAATTAAATTTTGCATTGGATTTCAATGATTGTATATAAAGTTAGATAAAGATATTGATGTTTATTAGTGGAATTTGGACTGTATGTTTATTATTAATCTAAAGGAAACTACAAGGTAAAAAGTTTTCTTTCAATCAAGAGAAAATTTTGCCTAGGTTATTATTGGGAGTTAGAATTGCAACTGATTGGATTCACATATGTTGCAAAGGAAAAACAAGAATTAAAAAGTTTGTAGAGCAGTAAAAATGTGAAACCTATGTAAGTTTTGTATCTGTGATTGGCCAACCATAAGAAGGAAAATAGTGGTTTATAAGAGGAATTAATGTTTGATAAGAAGGAAAGTGGTGTTATGTGTGAAAAGATGATTTTATGTATGATTGTATAAGAATGAGGGCAGATCTGATTAACCTGTTGCCAACGGGGCTGTTTTGGCTCCTAATGGTCGAATATTTCAAATGTGTAAGTCTAATGCCTTGGGCTATTTGCCTGCACTGGCCACGGCCAAGCGCTACTTACCCATTCACGCGGCACGCTGGAGGATAGCCATGACAAAATGTCTCGTTCCTGGTGGCTAATGCTGCCACCACTTGACGTGATATCTTGTCACCTGTCTTTAACGGGTTAATAAGACTGATATGGTGAAAGGAGTTTGGCAATTGTTGCAGTTATTCACAGTATTTAACCCCACATTCCCAGGTATCAGTAAACCTATTTACTCCCCACAAGTAACCAAGCAAGCTAGAATTGCTAAGAGTGGGAGTCAAGTACTCATTGCCTTCACACTTACAAAGGATCATAAGTTTTGCCAGCATCCCCTTGTGTCTGTTACCAAAACATTTGCAAACCTCCTTCTGCATTGGTTGCTAAAACATCTGTGAACATCATCCACTTGTGCCGAGGGGATAATTCTGTGTTGTTGATCATACGGCATGTGAGACTGGAACTGGGAATGTGAATCATGTCTCATCAGAACACCTTTGAGTATATGGCTTTTTATTTTTTTTATTTTTACACAAGTCATATTCTTTTATCCCAAATTTTTCTAGTTCATAGTATTTATATGATTAATCAATTCTTAGGTCCATGGAAGCTATTAATTATTCACTTAACCCTGTAGACTTAGATGGACTTGGCAGCAGTGAGCAGAAGAGTCAGCTATTGTCCGATCACAGACGGTTGGAGAAAGCAGCAGCCAACATTACGCACACACCGCAGGTCTTGGCGGGTATGTACTGTGTTCTTTGTCTGTTTCTTGCTTTCAGGTGTAAGTGGAGGAGAGTTATTTGAAAAAAGGAATGAGATTGTATTTGTTTAATGAGTCTTGATTGTACTGAATAACCTTAAGAGAGTTTTTTCTGTACCCTTACAGAAATTGTCCACATCCAGTAAACTCAGCTTAGGGTTTGCTGTATTTGAATTAGTGATTTTGATATACCTTTATCATCAGAATGTTTGAATAGTTTGTGTTACTTGTTACATGCTGTGAATGATTGCAGTTCAACTATTCAGTGTTTGAAAGACAATAGATTTGATTATAAAAAAAAATAATAATAAAAAATCAATAAATAAAATAAAAAATGGAGGTCTTTAGAAGTTCAAGTAGCTATTTATTAACGGGGGGGGCATTCCCGCCTCCCCTGTCACAATGTGCCGGGCTTCTCGACAGCATAGGCCTATATCATTAATAAAAAAACGCCGGATATTAGCGTCCCCAGCGAACGGGCCTAGAATGCGTGGTACAGTAGTGTACCACCCGTCACGAGAGGGTTAATGAATATATATAGTTTATTTTTCCTACAGGTCTAGGTTAATCACATTTCTTGATTAGCACTTGACACTTTTTTCAACAGGGATGAAGCTATGCCGTCGTATCGTAACTTGCTGCTGGGAGAGTGTTGTGGGCGTATTAGGATCAGTCCTTGGAGGAGCAGGTGGAGGGGGACTCACTGGTCCTCTGCGCCATCTCTTGGGAGGAGAGGGAGCACGAGAGGAGTCGAGGAGAGCGCAGGACCTTTTAGCACAATGTCTGAATTCCTTGCAGTCGGCAGCTAGATTGGCCAATATATTAGGTAATTTAAATGATGATGTAGGATGATCATGATGTAAAAAAAGTTTGAAAATAGCCATGTACAAACTCATATAAATTATAAAAAAAAAAATGGGGATTATAGTCGGTAATTGGTTCTTTTGAATGAATGACGATGTATTTCAGGGCTTCAGAGTCGATGCGGTGTGGTATTTTCCCTCCTGTCTTCTGCGTGTTTGCCTAACGATGAGCGCAATCCAGTTAGCACACCCAAGCGCCATAGCCTCAGATCTCCGGCATTCTCCAAGAAGATTCAGCGACTCCATACAGCGCACTTACTATCCTTACACGTGATGATGTCATCCGGATTAGAGCTTGGTTCTCACGCGTCCGATTGTTGGACACACATTTTCAAGTAGGTTTATGTTCAGGGACGTGCTGTTACAATACTGTTACCTATTTGTCACCATACATTGCATTCATAGTTCTATCATGTGCAAATTACACAGCAGTTATATGTAAGCATATATGTGGACACAAGCCCATAGAAAGAAAGACACAGGCACATGCTCATTCTCTCTCTCATGCTCACTCTCACTCTCTCACTCTCATTTGCACTCTTTCACTCTCATTCTCACTCTCTCACTCTCATTCTCACTCTCTCACTCTCATTCTCACTCTCTCTCATTCTCACTCTCACCCTCACTCACTCACTCACTCACTCACTCACTCACTCACTTACTTGCTCGCTCACTTGCACACTCACTTGCTCACTCACTTGCTTACTCACTTGCTTACTCACTTTCTCACTCACTTGCTCACTCACTCACTCACTCACTCACTCACTCACTCACTCACTCACTCACTTGCTCACTCACTCATTCACACACTCACTCAAATTAGTTATGTCTTTTGTAATGAAACTTTAAAATTCCAGATGCTGTGTATATCTGTCAGAACTTGAGCACCAGTTCTTCAGCCACACAAGCGGGTATCAGTCGTTCCCTCCCAGATTTGCCCCACCTTCAATGAACAGCGAGAAGTCAGGACACTCCAATTCTGATGACATTTTTAGGTATGGCAGAAAGCTTGGTGCATGTTGCCTTAAGGTTGACAGATATTCTTTATTCTGTGAAATATGATATTTAAGTTGTTACATTTCATTTGCTTTTAGATATGAAATTCATGTTGGTATATTTTATTTTCAGTTGAATATGACTATGAAGCTGTTACTTACATTATATTTTTTGTCTTGACAGCATATTGTATTTTCTTAACTCTGATATTCAAACACTTACTTACACTTGATATTTGTTGACAATGAGTTACATTTTGTTTATGCTGATAATCAACCCATCACTTACTTTTCTCTTTTGTTTGTTGACAGTGAGTTGCTATTTTGGAAATGCTGATTATGAAGTCATTACTTATATCTTATTTTTTGTTGACAGTGAGGACCCCTACCAGTATATCGTGCCCATATCACCACTAGCCCCGAGCATGAACGTGGAAGAGCTGATTCGGGAAAGTCAGAGCGATATAAGTAACACTGGGTTCCTCTCGCCACAGGACACAGGGAAAGCAATATGTGCTCTCACGCAGATGGTTGACAGGTTAGTGTATTGTGTCCTAGCATGAGATTCTGATTTTTTTTTTTTTAATAAAATGGCAGCCAGGTATCAAAACTTGGTATTTGTTGAAGAAAAGACACCTGTTTTTTATTGAGAAAAAAGAGTTATAAAGTTTTTCATGCCTGGAAAAAATGTTTTTAGTGCTAGTTTATTTATTAGGCATCTAAAGATATCTTACCTTATTAACAATTTATATCAACAGGTTGTTTGATGATGCCTCAACCAAGCTGAACATGGCTTCCTTAGTCAGTTTCTTGGCAGAACTTTGCGCTGCATCTCAGGCACAACTCTTTTCTCGAATGACTCCACAGACACCTAAGAAGGGCCTCATGAAATGGCCGAGAAAGGTACGTGAAGCAATCAATCAAACATTAATTTTTTGCTTACCTGCACTGAAGAGAGTCTCCTTTATACTTTTTTTTTATATGAGTAGCATGGAACTTCATATGTTGGGGATTTTCTTTTATATGTTAACTTGGTCTATCTCTACATAAGTTTCATTGATGTTCACCTGTATGTGGTTTTCTTTATTTGCTAACTTGGTCTAATTCCTGCCGTCAGACTTTGGGAGGTTCTGGAGCAGATCTGGGCAAAGGGAAGGGGGGAGACATCCTGTTGCTTCACCGTCTTGCCGAGGTCATGCTGCGCGCGGTGCGATCGGGCCGTCCACTCCTCCACATCATGCGAGCTTGGGCTGTTGCGGGTCCCCACTTTATGGAGGTAGGTTGCTCTTGCGGGGCTCGTTTCAGTAAGCTTGAAAATGTATATATCTCTTTGTTTTGCTAAGTGGATATGATTTGTTGGAGGACCATGTAGAAAACCATTATACCAATGTATATTATGTTGCTTTCTTTTCCATATAAAGACTATTTCTGCAATATATATTTCTGCCATGATATTGTTTTCATTTCTGTGTAGAAGACTATTGCCGAAATATATACTTTTGACATATTTTTGTCTTCTTTTTTTCATTACAGGCAGCTTGTCATAAGGATGGAGCAGTTAGCAAGAGAGCAGTCAGTTCTATACATGACATAGTGAATGCCATATTGAGCAACCAGTCTGAGCTTCCTCATTTTCACTTTAATGAGGCACTTTTCAAGCCATTTGAAAACCTTTTGTGTCTGGAACTTTGTGATGCTGATATACAAGATCAAGTAAGTTGTTTGCGAATAATTTTAAGATAGGAAGATATTGACAGATGTTAAGATAGCAAGGTAGCTATTGGTATTAAGATGGCAATATAGAGACTGATATTGATAGAATTATTTAGGAATGATAGTTGCAAATGTTAAAGATAGAACTTTTACTTTTTTCAGATTATAAGCAGTATTTGTGAGTTTGTTGAAAGCTGCACGCCGGAAATAAGGTCAGGCTGGAGGCCGTTGTTCGGTGCCCTACGCTGTGTTCGGCCCCCAAGTGCCCTGCCTTCTCCTTCGGTGCCAGGAGGCCTGCCTGGTATGGGGTTATGTTTTTGTATGTCTTTTAGAATCACTCTTTCTCTTTAGTTTTTAAGGTAGTTGCCAGTTTGTTTTTTTGAAATGTTAACCCACTGGCTGCGATTTTAATAAAATATGTTTACAGTCATGTGGCGGGTTTGTTGTATGGCATGGTGCCATCTGTGTTTATGACTGATGTTGCCTTGACAGCAAATCATGTCATCCACTATCATTGGGTTAATTCTATGAATTTTTCATCAGGATCATAGTGTTGATTATCATTACAATGGGTCATCTGTTGACACTGAAGCTGTGAATAAGGGCCTGTGTTATTCTTGGGTATGTGTGCACACTGGACAAAACACAGCAAAAGTCATCCCAAAAAGTAAAAATTATATTTATTATAGAAACTATTTGAGCTGATCATGCATTATAGTAGACCAATAAAACTTTCCCTCATGCACATGAAGCTCTGAACTGTGCCATTCATAAGAGATTGAAAGTAGCATATAAGATGCATAATTAGATCACTGTCTTTTAGACCATTCTATCACCATTTACCTAATAGCATATTTGCATATATCAAATTCTTATTCCAAAGCATTAGGGGGTGTGGGTTACCTGTTACCTGTTGTGGCTCTCCTTGATTCCCCTTATAGGGAGGTGATTCATGGCACCCCCGTGAATTAGCGGAAACTCTAGACGCATCCTTGCCTCTTATTTAGTTTACTTTTACATTCATTCCTCGCCCATTGGTCCATATTTTGTCCTTTTAAAGGTTATCCAAAAGAATTGAGTAGAGATTATTAGATGTTATTAGTTGTTAAGTCACTCTATTTTAGAATTTTGTTTATTATGAATTATGATATGTAACTACCTTTTACTTTTAGTCTGAAGGCAGAAGATGAAGATGGCTGTAATAATTTTCACCAATTTTTACAGGAGTCAACAATACATGTGATAGTATGGGACACCTGCATGTTGTGCGAGATGTATTCGAAGCATTCTTGGCAACGGATAATGTCCTGGTGTTTGCAAATGCAGCCCTGGATTGTGTTCTTTGCCTACTGAAACATGTGAAAGGTTCAGGTAAGATTTTATTGAAATTGTGTTTGTGTTTATTTTTTATGAAAATATTGGATTTTTTTTTAAGAGTTACAGTGTTCTAGATTTTTTTTTCATTGAAGAAGTATTTAAAATTTATTTATTTAAAATGTAATTTCCTTACTTCCATACTTCTTAGTGAAGCTGAATCAGATTAAGCCAATGATTACAGCTTAAGCTGTGTTTTAATTCATATCAAAACTGCACTGGTATTCGATGGTAGATTTTGATCTTATAAACTGTTAAAAGGTATTATGTTGTGATACAGGAATTGAATTATCTTATCTTACAGACAAAGAGACTAACAGATTCATAATAGTAGATCTTGGTCAGCCAACATTGCCATTGGTGTTTGATCTTTTTTCTTTGTGAATGTTTTTAAATTTTAAATTTTATAATTTATGTTGTCAAAAGAGGATGGATATTTTGCAACAGTAGAAAGACTTTGAATGATGATGATAATCAGCATCATATTAATGATGATAATGTCAATGGTAATGATAATGGCAATAATAGAAATGATAATGATAACAAAGATAATATCAATATAATGATAGCAGTAATGATGATAATAAGAGTAATATTAATGATTAAAATGATAATAGTAATAATGATGATTAAAATGATGACTCAATTATAATGATAATTATATTGATACCAATGATAAAAGCAACGACAATAATGATAATAATGATTGTTAAATTTACAAAACTAATTTACAGGTGAGGAGGAGAGTAGTGATGAAACCGTGGTGGGATGGGACGAGCTAGTGGGCGGAGACCTGTGCCTCGACGCTCTCCGCTACCTGCATCGCTGCGCGGCTATTCTTGCCTCAATGTACCAGATGCCAGCATGTCCTGTCTTCCATGCTGCTCACAGGTGCTCTGATGTTTGACTGCTTTATGGAATTGTTTGTGGGCTGTAGAAAGTGCTTAGTGGAATTACTATTGTTATCAGATGTAGAACTTGATAAAAACAAACAAATGGGAAGCCAGGGGTTATTATTATTAATAAAAAAATAAATAAAATGGCTGGCACTGCCGCATGGCGTGGCTGCTTTTGAGAATGAATGTGTAAAGTAGTAAACCCAACCGTCAGAGAGAACAAACTCATGATGTGCAACAACCCGTGTGATGTGGTGACAAAGTGCCTGATGACGGACGGACCACCACACCCAGTGTTCCGAGGGGGCAATATTGCATAGGCCCGGTGCAGGGGGTTGCCACTTCTCGCCGGGCCCGTCAGGATTGGGTTAAGGAAGTGAATGCGAGTTTTGTGTGACTCGGAGGTGATTTACCTGACAAATATTGTTCAGTGATTAAACATATATGAGACTTGCTTAGAGTCAACCTAATATTTGATTTTCATCATTTTCTGTCCATCCTACCGTACAAATAATGACTAAACCCAGATAGATATCTTGACTATTCCTAAGATTAAGTTAATAGTCAGTAATCCCCAAGATAATTCCCATACTGCTTACAATAAAGAGTAATCCTTTTAACAATCCCTATGATAATAAAATCTTTCCAGGATCACAGTGAACACACCACCTCAGCTGGTTGATCCTCATCTACCCAACATTGATGAGAATTTGCTTGGATCTTTGCTGAATGAAATTGCTGGCATTGAGGTGAAAAAGGTGAGTAGGTTCTCGCTCTAATCATATTATGCGAGGTGGTGTGTATTTGTTCTTTTTGTGAGGTTAGACCAGATTGTCTGGGTGGGTTTTTTAGATGCTTGTCTGGAAATATTTCAGGTTTTTGAAATATGCATACATGTGTGTGTATATGATTATGGTAACACTTATGAATGTTAAATGAACTGATCGCTTTGATGGAGGTGATTTATGAGAAAAAAATACATTATTTAATTTATGAGGACTAAAAGCACATTAGTTAGAGTATGAAGACTAAGATACTTAAGTTATTTATAAAGTTATTTATGAAGACCAGAAATGCATGAAGTTATCTATGAAGACCAGAAATGCATAAAGTTATCTATGAAGGCCAGAAATGCATGAAGTTATTTATGAAGACCAAAAATGTATTATCAGTACAAATGATTGCAAAAAAGTACCATCCACTGTAATGAAATATATAAGATTTAATAAAAAAAAAAGTAGCAGTTTGTCTCTCACTTATTACTCACCTGGAATATCCTTCTTTCAGGTTTCATATCAAGCGCTTTGGCCTTCTGCGAACAATCAAGAAGTGACCCTGATGATGTTGGACCATAGCAGTGGGATCCTACAGGTGTGGTATCTACTCCTCGAAGGGCTGGCAGGAGCTACCATGACCTGCCCAAGACGGTACCAGCCCCAGGCCCTTGACACACTTTTCACCCTCCTGCGCAGTTTACCGGATTGTCCTGGTGGGTTTCCGAGCTGCAAGTCTTTTTGTAGGATGTTGATTGTAGATACTGCTTTGTATAATTTTTTTGTCTTCTCCTCCTCCACCTTCTTCTTTTTCTTCACCTTCTTCTTCTTCACCTTCTTCTTCTTCATCTTCTTCTTCTCCTTCTCCCTCTCCTTCTCCTCCTTCTCCTCCTCCTCCTCCTCCTCCTCCTCCTCCTCCTCCTCCTCCTCCTCCTCCTCCTCCTCCTCCTCCTCCTTCTTGTCCTCCCCCTCCTTCTCCTCCTCTTCTTATTCCTCCTCTTCCTCCTCCTCGTCTTCCTCTTCCTCCTCCTCCTCCTCCTCCTTTGTTTTTTCAAACTAAAGAGAAAATTCCCTTCTCTGTCATAGGTCCTACGTTTGGGATGTATTGTGTGAACCACTTGCTGTTACCACTGATGCAGGGCTGGCTCAGGAGGTCATACACTCTTCCATCCAACAGCTGGGATTTTACTGCATCATTCAAACAGTACACAGGCTTAACTTCAGATCTTGTGGTGGAATACATTTCAAAACTAGCTAATAAAGGTAAGAAATGTTTATGTCCTCACATTTTTTGTAAGTGAGGGAATGTACACTCAAAGGAATATCATGATTACATTGCTAGTATTAGTCTGCTCACACTTTTGCAAATGAAAGTGCGTACTTTTAGATTGATAGTGGGACTGTATTGGCATATATACATAGAATTGGGCAGCCATAAATTATGGTAGTCATGCCTTACTTACAAATTCTATTTTCCATTTTAGGTGTTCTGTCAGAGACTCCTGGGGCTCTGTTGATGTTACAGCAGTGCTTATTGGTGCTTGTGGAATGCGTTACTCATCCCAGTGAAACCATATCAAGACTTGGATGTGCTTGCATTAGGTTGGTTATTACACTGAATCATCTCCATCTTTCCAAAAGTTGGAGATAGTTGTGGGGAAACTACTGCATTTCCATTTACACAGAGACAAAGGGGGATTGTAGTTTTTTTCTTTCTTTCTTTCTTCCTCCTCTTCTTCCTCTACTCTTATTTTTCTTACTTTCCATTGATATAATTTTCTTAGGGGGGGGGGATATTATAGTCGATTCAGGTAATTTACCATACCCAGGTCTTTTATAATAGGAAAACTGACTCTTTGAAATATGAGCAAACAGTAGGGGATTCAGGTGCCATTAGTAAAGTACAAAGTGTAGAAAAGTTTAAAGAAAGTAGTGATGGGAGGAGAGACATTGCCAGAATTTGATTTACCTTTTTTTCATTTATTTTGAGAAATCATTTTTGAATGCATTAAATGCTGTATTGAAGGTTACTTCAGAAACACATAATTTTTCAGTAACTGGCTTAAGATGAAGAATGCCTTGAACTGATATTACTTTATGGATGTTTAAGCTGTGATAGTAAAGCTCAAGAAAGTACTTTATAACGTATACTAATCCAAAACTTACACGGGACTTTGTTGTAGTTCAATCACATTTCCATATGCAAGGCTGATCTCATAAATAATATATTTCCGATCCTAAGTCCTAAATATTTGTTTTTATTTAGAACCATTTTGAAATGTCCTTTTGAAAACGAAAGACAAATTTGACCATGATTTCTTTACTGCAGACATGTGATTAGCAGCTGTGGGGAACATTTACCCCCTGAATACTGGGACGTTGTGGTCTGTGGCCTGCATCGATCTTGTATGGTATGCTGGATATTCATATTTATATTTCAGTGTATATATAGTGTGTATGTGTGTGTGTGTTTATACATTTGTGTAACTATGTTAAGGTAGTTTAAAAGACTAAACATGAATGAGGCTTAGAATCTGATGTTGGGAGATGCTCTTGGTGTTGAGATTAAATAAATTGTGTTCCTCTTTGGTAAGCTTCATAGTAATCGACATTCAGATTGTAAAACTTGTATGTCTGAAGGATAATGTTGATATCTGATACTTGTATTATTTATTTATTTTTAGTGTTATTATTATTTATTTATTTTTAGAGTTATTATTATTTATTTATTATTATTTTTAGTTGTTTATTTACTCTCTAAATATCCAAATATCCCTGATCGTTGAATATAGAGCTCTCCCAAAACATTTCCAAAGTCTCTCCTGGAAGGATAAATTTGGACGTGTATTTTTCATTTTATGAATAACGTCACCAGATTTTCTGCATTTTTTATGTATTATGTTAATTGACTCGAATAATAAGTGTGCACACAGCACTTTGATTTATATTTTACATGATCTTACATTAAACTAACCTGCTATTATTCACAGATGCATAGTAAACCACTTTATTCATATCATTTACAGGTCTCGCTGTATCCCTTGTATCAGCTGATGAATCTCTTTCATCCCGAATCTCCCAATTTCTATGGCGATGTTGGCCAAGTGAAGGTAGCAGCGCGAAGAGACTGCACTGGGAAGGACAGCGATCGCCTGAGACAGCTCTCTCACCAGGTTCATAGAATTGTTTTATGTTATATAAGGGACCAGTGTGATCTTGTGTCTTTTTTCTTTTAGATATAAACAAGATACATATTCTAATCCCACTACTCTTTCCAGGTGTTCCTGCTAGATACACAAAGAAGTAACATTTCTGCTGCGGTGGACAATCCAGATGCCGAGGATCGCTCCTTCATATTTCTTCTGTACCCGGAAGACCATGGGCATGCCAACGTCTTACACAGTTGTAACTTGGAGGCAAATGATGAAGAGGAACCAGTACGAGTACCTTTTAGAACGTTGATTGTGGGCCTCCTGGCGCATCAAATTCTCTTGCAGACACTGGGCTCTTTCTTGGTCCAGGGTTCTCCACACATCATACCAAGGTACATAGAAACCTGAGTTACTGTATGCTTAGTAGGTATTATCAAAAGTTGTTTTACTTTTGCATATTTTTAATGCCTTGTTTTTAATACTTTTGATTTTTGTTCTCTCTACAGTCTAGCAAATGTGATCCTACAAGGCATGGGCTTCTCAAAATCTGAGAGCGAAGAAGGGAGGGTTGCTGAGAGCGAAGGACAAGTCCCCGGATTCCTTCGTTTCATGAGGCCAGACCATATTCAGATTCTGATGGATGCCCTTCAGCAGTCCTACACGGCCGCTGTTGAATTTGACCGTCGCCCGGGCCTCAAATTTCTGATCCAGAAGGTCGCACAAGCTGAGAGAGCAGCCAATCTGTACAAGCAAGCAGGAGCCAGCTGGACACTTCGGATGGTGACTCTCTTTGACCTGACGCTTTCCCAAGTGAAGCATGGTCTGGGATTAAATGAAGTCAAGGAAGTTCTTGAAAAAGATGTTCGAGCAAAGAATACCCTCAAGAGGCAGGATGACCAAGAGGACGAAACCAGGGTATCTCAGGGTGAGAAGGAATTGAAAAGACCGACGCAGCTGTTGAAAGACGATACGATCCAGTACATTCAGATGTTGAGAGCTTCGTTCACAG
>NW_028234443.1:2260507-2268007 GCF_977035675.1 Penaeus japonicus
TATGTAAACATTTAACTGTGTATGCTTGTGATTGACCCGTCTTTTGCTCTGTATATATTTCAACATGTTGACATAGCTGTAAGGTTTTGTAAAATATATGTGAGCCCAAAGAGGGACTAAGATTGGGGTGAGGATAACCTATGTTACCTCATCCTTTTGAGATGTACGTAATCACTTGTCTCAATAAACTCGTCAAAGTAAAAAATACGTCACAAGGACGTGTGTAGACTTTCAGATGGGTTCAGTTGGAAAAAAGGCACTTCCTTGACTAAAAGGGCATTTTCTTTCCCTGGTTTGGACTAAAAGGGCATTTTCTTTCCCTGGTTTGGATTGAAAGAGCATTTCTTTCTTTAGGACTAAAAGGTCATTTTTTCCCCTGGTTTGGATTGAAAGGGCTTTTTCTTTCTCTGATTTAGACTAAAAGTACATTTTCTTTCTCTGATTTAGAAAAAAAGTACATTTTCTTTCCCCGATTTTAACAGGGAGCACTTTTGATATGAAGAAGAAGAAGCACCCTGAGCCTCTTCCCCTCTTCACACACGTCCCTATTTATGCCATTGCAATTCCCCCCCCCCACCCACCCCATCCCCCTACATTAAGTGTACCCTTAACCCTCTCACTCTTGACTCCATCCAACCTCGAAACGCCACGTCATCCATCGAAGTATTTTCGATTAATCTACATCAAGCTACTTTCCCGCCTTTTTTTGATGGCCAGTCTAGGATGGTTGGACAAAAACTAATCAAAGAGGCTGAGATTTGATATTCGATTGTTATTATGTTTATAGTTTTATTATGTATCCTTCATATGTAGGATCGAAATATATAATATATGTGTAATATCTATATAAATGTACAGGATTTAGTTTATTAAAAGGTATACGTAGGTGAGTCATTTATCACGTGACGTTGGTGTATAAAGACATTTTTATGAAGGAACAATCTTTCTACAAAATAAACATGATTATAAAGTTCCATATTCTAATTTCAACATTTTATTCATGATTCGACTAAGTTGCTTTGGTACAGTTTATCTAATCAACTGATTAAACACGAAATGATTAATCAGAAACTCAGGTTGTGGACCTAAGGACTAATTGCTGTGATAATGTTATTGAAGTAAGCAAGCAGTTAGTGACCTTGGTGAAAAGTAAGCAGAACCTTTTATCTAAAAAGATATGTACCCCAGGCACTTATCTATGTTTTTATTGGGATGGGAGAGGACCTGGATGTTGATGTCACGTGATTTTACAATCTCCAGACTAAAAAAAATATATATCATGATAAATTTTAGAACTTTAGTAATATGTAGTTTGGCCGTATATCATTTGATCGGGGTTATCACGTATTGCAAACTCGTGAGAGAGAGAGAGTAAAAGAGAGAGAGAGAGAGAGAGAGAGAGAGAGAGAGAGAGAGAGAGAGAGAGAGAGAGAGAGAGAGAGAGAGAGAGAGAGAGAGAGAGAGAGAGAGAGAGAGAGAGAGAGAGAAAGAGAAAGAAAGCGAGAAAGAGAACGAGAGAGAGAGAGATAGATAGCGAGAAAGAGAACGAGAGAGAGAGAGATAGATAGATAGATAGATAGAGAGAGAGAGAGAAAGAGAGAGAGAAAGAAAGAAGAGGAATGGGGGTCATGACCGACAAAAAGTGATCGATTCACCTTGCCTGTTTTTGTCTGAAGTTTTCTCAAGAAGAAATACAGGGATATATATAATGCAAGGCACTAATTTCACTTTTCCCGTGCAATCGCGTAGTAATTAAAATATTTTGTATATCATAAATTTTGAATTAAAAATATATATATATGGTTATATAGCAATACCGAACGCCGAAGGACTTAGAAAATTACAAGCAACACAATATCCCATTTCTCTGAAGTGATATATCATATTGTATTTGCTATAAATCGGATATAAACTTCATATTCAAAACTGTTTTCAAAGTAAATACAACTCATACACCGATACAATAGATGAATAATCTTTTAGTTTTATCACGTATCCCTTATATATAGGATCGAAATATATAAATCCACGAAGGATTCTCAGGAATATCAGGTTAAGTCTCGCCAGTAAAAGGCCTTCTCGAGAACATCTCAAAGACCAAGGAATAACTTGAATCATACTTAAGGATATGATATATTCATGAACATATGTCTACACAATCTGAAGTCATAAGGGGTGTTGTTACTGGTATTACTGGTGTAGATCCTCATGTATTTTATCACAGGAAGCCCACACCATGTTAGTAAAAAAAAAAAAACTTCAGTTTAGTGAGTTTTGCGAAGGCATGTTTCAGCCACCCTCACCTTCATCTTCACCCTCACTCTCACCCTCATGGGAGGGGCAAGAGCAAGTGGAAAGACTATGTGCACAGGAGAATTAGGTTAGGGTATAAATACTATTGGGAGTTGGGTGTCCCGACAGGTGAACAGGAAAAAGAATGCAGGGTGTGTAGGTCACCAAGGTCACACATCTTAGTACATTATATCTTACAGTGTCCCATGCTTCAGATCTACAGAAACTTAGAGATAGCTGGACTCCCCGAACAAGCTGTATGGATGCTTAGAAATGGCCAGGTAATACAAATTTTAAAGAAGTACAAACACTTCGCATCGACCACATAATTGTAGTTGACAACAGTGTATACCCGATTGTGACTTCCCTTCTGCCGAGACTATGATAGCCCGAGTAGGATTTTATTGAGATGTGAATGAATATCATTTATGATACATCATCCTGTTAAATACAAACATACTTCTTGGCTTTCTGATAAATTCTTTCCTCCGGGAGCATACATATATTTTATTAACATATATGTGCGCCACATATTTCAAGTATGTAATCATGTGACCTTAGGAGAGGACTTATGTAAACATTTAATTGTGTATGCTTGTGATTGACCCGTCTTTTGCTCTGTATATATTTCAACATGTTGACATAGCTGTAAGGTTTTGTAAAATATATGTGAGCCCAAAGAGGGACTAAGATTGGGGTGAGGATAACCTATGTTACCTCATCCTTTTGAGATGTACGTAATCACTTGTCTCAATAAACTCGTCAAAAAGTCTCACACTCACCCTCTCCCTTATCCTCACCCTCACCCTCATCTTCACCCTCACCCTCGCTCTCACCTCATCCTCACCCTCACCCTCACCCTCACCCTCTCCTTCATCCTCACCCTCACCCTCTCCCACACCCACACCCACACCCTCACCCTCACTCCATACTTGTCAAGAGGATGTAATGGATTTGTTTTGAGTCTTAATCCTATTTGAAAAAAAAAATCCTACAATGATAATGATGATGGTGATAATGATAATTATAATGATAATGATAATGATGATAATGAAATGCGTCCAGGCAGGTGGAGGAGCATGACAGGAAACGTCGTGATTTTAAATCTGTGTATAGGTGCCCAACGGGAGTTAGAGAGTATTAGTGAGGAGGAAGAGAGAGAGAGAGAGAGAGAGAGAGAGAGAGAGAGAGAGAGAGAGAGAGAGAGAGAGAGAGAGAGAGAGAGAGAGAGAGAGAGAGAGAGAGAGAGAGAGAGAGAGAAGAGAGAGAGAGAGAGAGAAGAGAGAGAGGAGAGAGAGAGAGAGAGAGAGAGAGGAGAGAGAGAGAGAGAGAGAGAGAGAGAGAGAGAGAGAAGAGAGAGAGAGAGAGAGAGAGAGAGAGAGAGAGAGAGAGAGAGAGAGAGAGAGAGAGAGAGAGAGAGAGAGAGAGAGAGAGAGAGTGAGAGAGAGAGAGAGAGAAAGTGAGTATGTGTGTGTGAGCGAGAGAGAGAAAAAAAACTTATTGACTTTGACAAGTTTATTGAGCCAAGTGGTTTCTTACTTCTCGAAAAGAAGAGACAACATAGGTTATCCTCAACCCCACTTTGGTCCCTCTTTGCGCGGTGAAATTTGCGAAAATAGTATTTTTGCAAAAATTTCAAAGAATGAGTAGTAGTCACGGAGTTTTTTTTTCTGAAAGATACCACAATATTAACAGTTCAAATGGTATAGATAGACTTATAAATAAACACTTATCACTATTGGCATTCCTTCTTAAAATTTCACTACGTTAATATATATTTCGCTATATGTAGACTATGCAAATTATGTACTCCATGAAAGGACGAGGAAAAATACTGTACACGAATTAAGTTTATTTAGCTTAAGATGCTATTAGACAGCTGTGTGTGCTAGTGTGTTTGTGTGTGTGTGTGTGTGTGTGTGTGTGTGTGTGTGTGTGCAATTTTGTATACACTTTCTTTGTATTGTGTGTGCGTCCATGCATGCCTATTTCACTGTATGTCTGTCTGTCTGTTTATCTGTCTGTTTCCCTCTCGTGTGTGTTCATGCATGTTTCTCTAAATGTCACACACAACTTTATCTCTCTCTCTCTCTTTATATATATATATATATATATATATATATATATATATATATATATATATATATATATATATATATATATATATATATATATATATGCATACACACACACACACACACACACACACACACACACACACGCATATATATATATATATATATATATATATATATATATATGTATATATATAATATATATAATATATATACATATATATATATATATATATATATATATATATATACATATATATATACATATATATATATTCATATATATACGTATGTATATATATATGTATACATATATATATAATATATATGTGTGGTGTGTGTGTTTGTGTGTGTGTGTGTGTGTGTGTGTGTGTGTGTGTGTGTGTGTGTGTAGATGTATGTGTGTGTGTGTGTGTGTGTGTGTGTGTGTGTGTGTGTGTGTGTGTGTGTGTGTGTGTGTGTGTGTGTGTGTGTGTGTGTGTGTGTGTGTGTGTAGATGTGTGTGTGTGTGTGTGTGTGTGTGTGTGTGTGTGTGTGTGTGTGTGTGTGTGTGTGTGTGTGTGTGTGTGTGTGTGTGTGTGTGTGTGTGTGTGTGTGTGTGTAGATGTATGTGTATGTGTGTGTGTATGTGTGTGTGTAGATGTGTGTGTGTGTGTGTAGATGTGTGTGTGTGTGTGTGTGTGTGTGTGTGTGTGTGTGTGTGTGTGTGTGTGTGTGTGTGTGTGCGTGTGTGTGTGTGTAGATGTATGTGTATGTGTGTGTGTGTGTGTGTGTGTGTGTGTGTGTGTGTGTGTGTGTGTGTCTTATTCTTGTATGTGTTTTAATGTACGCTTCTCTGCCTCTGCCTCTATCTCACACCTTTTTTCTCTTCTTTTGTCTAATACTATCTTCCATGTTATCGGCTATTTACAGAAACACTCACCATCTTTGGAAATAATCATCCTTATCTGACTGCAACAAATATATGCTGATATTCCTAGTCGGCAACCGAGCGGCGGCGCAGTCATGTCTCTCTCGAAAATCCGTCGCCAGTCACCGCACAACAGCCAGAGCGAGAAGACGTGCGTACGACCTTCCCACCCTCGTCATCTCGCCTTGGAAGTGCGTCAAGAACTCCTTTTCGAGGCCTGTGAGAGGTACGTATCACTACGATTCCCGAGCGCATGAGAAAATCGCCGATTCGAAGCTTAAATATCTTAAAATCGGGCGTGAAAGGTGGAGAAAGCGGTGTGTACGTGCCTCCCGAGGTCGGCCTAATGGCGCCCCATCCGCCCAGCTGACTGAGGTAAACACGAGCCGAAACAAAGGCGTTTTGGGTCATTTCTTAGGCCTTTTAAGGCGGATTTGGGCTCGTTTTGGCCTCGAGGGGCTAGAGGTTGTGTAGGCTTATGTTTTTGGTCGTGTCCTTGCGTGATAAGAGGGACTGGGCGATATCTGACCTGTTTAAGCGGACGATGGTGAGGTAATTACACTTATCTTTTACCTTTAGTCTTTTTCTTTCAACTAATATCTTCTCGTTAAACAAAATTGATTTCCAACTCTTTAAAGACTTTCAGGAAGTCGATTTTGAAACACCATTCGCTTTTAATATTGAATATGCATTTAATCGCACTTTCTATCAAAGTTTACCGGATATCCTCATTATTAAATGCAGGAACTCGTCTCGTTATGTTTTTTTTTCTTTCTGATCAGTTGTAATTAGACGAAAACTTGACAAAATACCTATGAATACCGGAAGATAAAGTCACCAGTCCCAGAATATAGGTTGACCATTCCCACATTCCAGAATATTCGGGTACTTGCCAGGGGTGTTAAGCCATTTAGGTAGACCAGTCTAAGCTGAATTAAAGGTTAGATGATTAAACTGTCTTATTTTTAGTGTGCTGGCTACATGTATAGTCCTCCAGCAATACTACAATTTATTCACTTGTTTGGAAATGTTTATTATGCCAGCCCCTCTTTGACCTCAAACTTGCTCTTCTTATTCTTTGCATTCTTCTCATTCTATTCATTCATTCTCCTCCCTCTCCTCCCCCTTCTCCTCCTCCTCCTCCTCCTCCTCCTCCTCCTCCTCCTCCTCCTCCTCCTCCTCCTCCTCCCCTCCCCCTCCCTCTCCTCCTTCTCCTTCTACATCTCCCTCTCCTTCTTCTCCTTCTCCCTCTCCTTCTTCTCCATCTCCTCCTTCTCCATCGCCTCCTCCTTCTCCATCTCCTCCTCCCTCTCTCCATCTCCTCCTCCCTCTCTCCATCTCCTCCTCCCTCTCTCCATCTCCTCCTCCCTCTCTCCATCTCCTCCTCCTTCTCCATCTCCTCCTCCTTCTCCATCTCCTCCTTCTCCATCTCCATCCCCTCCTCCTTCTCCATCTCCTCCCTCTTCTCCATCTTCTCCTTCTTCTCCATCTCCTCCTTCTCCACCTCCTCCTCCTCCTTCACCATCTCCTCCCCCTTCTCCATCTCCTCCCCCTTCTCCATCTCCTCCACATCCATCTTCTCCCCCTTCTCCATCTCCTCCTCATCCATCTTCTCCTTCTCTTCTTCCTCCTCTGCCTCCTCCCCCCACCCTTCTCCTGAACCCCCTTTCACCATTCCCTTTAGCTTCCCTCTCTCACACCCTCCCTCCCTCCCTCCCTCCCTCCCTTCTTCCCACCTCTCTCCCTGCCTCTTATCTCTCTTCCTCTTGCCTCTTCCCTTGTTCCTCTTTTCTCTCTTTCTCTCCAACTCTTATCATTTCCATCACTCTCCTTCCTTTTTTTTTTTGACTCACTCATTCTCACATTTCTAAATAGGCCAATAAAAAAAAATGATGTTCCTGTAACCTGAATTACCTTGCTCCTAAGAGACTGATTCTATGAATTTCAATGTTGCATAAATTTTGAAGCTAATTTTGCTTCTAAGACATCTATTCTGACTTTAAATATGTTTCTTGAGTGTTTTGAGTGGTACTTATAGCCAAAGAGACCTCCTGACTGATTTGGTGTAATTATGTACTCATGGGTCCGGTATTCTAGAAAGTTTGAAATATGAGAGATCTTCAAGGAAAAAAAATAGAACAGAATACGAGGAAGAGGACCTATCTATAAATACTGTTCTACTGGAGTCTCAACCTTTTTTTTTATATGGCCTTATTATTAAGC
>NW_028234443.1:2273007-2280507 GCF_977035675.1 Penaeus japonicus
TTCTTCAATTTCACAGATCGATAACAGAATGAGCTCTCAAGGTCAGTCGAGCGACATTACATCCTGGCTGAGCAGCCTTCACCTGGCCGGGGCTCAGGAGGAAGACGACCAACCGTCCACTCCCGGGAGTTTTGACAGCTACGATTTTGTAGGGAACCGCATGACCCACTCCGTGAGGACCTCCGAGTGCTCCAGCATCGAAATCGTGCCCAGCCACTTCGATTCCGACAAGGTACGGGAATTCCTACGCAGCATTTCCCTTGGTTGAATTCTTTTTGTATTGAATATCTTTGTTGAAGGTCCAAGCTTTTTAGAGTGCAAGCTATCTAAACAAAAAAGGAAAGGAAAGTTTGCATAGGTCCAGCATATCTTTTGGAAACTGTTGGTATTGAAGTTAATCCTTTCCATTTTTAATTAGAATGTGATTTGAATGATTAGTATGTGATCATAAGCTAAATTTTGCATTTAGATCTCGCTTGAGACCAAAGAAATGGAGTGGAGCAACTCAATACATTCAAAGGAAAGAAATACAAAATGTATGAACCAGAGCAATGAAAATCAGCGTTAATTTTTTTTTTTTTTTTTATGAGAATAGGGAGTAGTATGAATTTATTGGTTGATGTTATCATTAAAGAAAGATCTTTTATTTGGATGCTTTTTAATTTTTTATATGCAACATTTGATCTTTTGAGTAATAGTTATAGATGAAAAACTTCTTTTTTTTGTGTGTATGTAATTAATGTGGGTAAACAACTTGCCATTATTTCTAAACCAGAATACAGATCACAGTTAGAATGTAAATTCAAAGGATGCCACACTGGCTAACTGCAATAGATGCTTTTCCTCATCACAAACTTTGGTGGTTAACTAACAAGAACACCAGTTATGTTAGAAATATTGTGCGGTTGTGTAATACATATTTGTGTGCAAGAGAAGTGGGCATTGTGACTCAAAGTAATAGTTAGATCTTGATTATTTGTCTCCATACAATATTGGCTCTTATTGGTTAATCTGTGGAAGCCATAGTTCAGTATCTTTTCTTTTCAGTGTAGGTACTGATTTATCTTGCCCTTGTAAGGACATCAAAGTTGAGGAACATCTTGTAATACAATTTGTCTTCTTTCAGAATGACTTAAGTCCTCCAAACTCTGTCTGTGAGATCGAAAACTTGCACCAGTTCGTTGGAGAGAAGTCGCGCTGGCTTTGTCAGGACAATTCACCCTCGTCGAAGCTGACCTTGGAGAACATGAAGGTGAAGTCCATTTGCCAGGCCAATGAGGCTTGCTCTACCCTCTCTCAGTGCCTGTTCCAGAACAGCTGTGGAGAATCGGCGCTGGAGAAGGCCCAGCAGTCGGCTGCCTTCAAGGCCCGCATGCGTCGCAAGAGGACCATCTCCAAGACCGGTAGCACTGAGGATGTTTTGGCTCACATGATGGAAATCAGGGCTTCGGAAAATTCCCAGTGGCTCATGAAGCAAGGGGGAAGTCCAGTGTTTCCCAGACCAGTGAAGCGAGCCATGTACGAGTTGCCTGCGGCCATGTGGCTGAGACAGACCACCCCAGTCCCCAACACCAGAGTTCCAGCAGTGGTCCTAACAACTCACTCGAACATCTGGCTTCTTAGCAAGCTCAAAAGTCAGAAGGAGAAACTAAAGCAGGAGAAAGACGAGTCCGAAATAGAGAAAGACGAAGACGAGAAGGAGAGTAGAATCACCACGAAAGACCTGGCCAATGCCCTGGAGAAGGTGAGCATGAGCTCTGAGACGCCCAGCTTATCGGTAGGGAGGCTGACCCCCGCCTCGGATGCACAGTCTTGGCTCTTCCCAAAGAAATTTGGCCATACTATACAAGCACCAGATAACAAGCTGGTCGAAATGGGGTATGAGAATAAGAACCGCTGGTTAGTTTATTCTTCTATGAAAAATTCAACGTTAAATACTGGAAGCAAGTTACCCTCCCCGCTTCCAGAACCTGTGTTGGACGTCGCTCAAACCGGCATAAATAACTGGTTGATGAAGAGATTATAATTTTTAGAAGAATTATTAAGGTTTTAACTAGTCTGCTGATATTCACGTACCAGCCTCTGGTTAAAAAGAAGTTAGGAATCCAATGCTAGAAGAAAATATATATATTGGAATTATATATTCATATTAGAGATATGTCTATAATTTTTATTACTGCTTTAGCTTATGTTGATCATTTCCCCATAGTGAAAAATTTCTTCAGTTTACTTGGAAGAGAAGAAGAAAAAAAAATGTGCAGAAACATCCAGAATTGGTCATTTGTGAACTTCTGTTGCTTAGGAGTGACTGTATTTAAGGCGTAAAGGGAACAAGTTCTGTTAGCATTTACAGGAAAAGATGTCGCACGTATTTTATGTATATTTGTTCATATACACTTAAAAACGCTGTTCGCATTATATTCTCTGTCTCGCCTTTTGTACCAGGTGAATTTTATTTTACGATTAATGGTTTTTCTTTTCTTTGGAATGCCTGGAAGTTTTTACAGTAGTAGGATATTTACATGAATGCATTCATGTTGACAAATATTGAAAAATGAAGATCACTCTTCAAATAAGATGTTTAATTTTGTTTTGCTATGATGTGATAAAGCCTATTTAACTTGGCTAACTGTACAATGACTTAGGTTTTAGAGTTTTTGATAACTTTACAAATCATTTTCCCAAAGGATTGATAAGAAATTTTAATTCTGGTTTACGGATTTCTACATTCTGTAAAAGAGCCAGCATTTTATTAGTAAGCATTTCTTTTATCTGCGTAAACTGATCTATCTATAGTAGATTATTTCATATTGTCAAATTGTGGTAAAGAGATAGAAATATAATGTGGCAAGCCTCTATCACACTCATACATGTACACGCACAGTTGTACACACATATATGCACATGTGCACATATCTATATTTTCTTTCAACTAGGCAAAAGAATTTTTTTTGGTGTAATCTCAGGGTGGTGTAGACAAAAGCATTTTCGTGCTGCAGGGTAAGGTATCTGGTGTTCAAAATGACACATTTACTTACCCCTTGGATGCCAGTAATTGTGAAAACAGGGAATCGGATTGTCAAAATTGTTACGTATTTATAGGGAATTTTTTTGGCGGGAAGAACAAAGCAGTGCCAACGCCCGCAAGATTGACTGGATGCGAAGTTCATCAGCCATGCGTGTGGAGTACGTGGAGGCATGCTGCTTTTTATGAGATGTTCGTTATTAAAGGAATGGCATTATGCAGATAAGGCCAGTGTGCCTTTTTGCGTTTTGCTTATTATACTCAAAATAGAAAAACAATTTTAGGTACTTTTCAATTTTTTTTTTTTTTTTTTTTTTTCTTTTAGGTTTTAAAGTTTTTTGGAAGTTGCTTACTGTGATGCCAAAAGAAGAAGAAGAAAAAAAAAGTTCAATGTCAAAGCTGCTATTTCCAGATGCAATTATTCACAGCAACGTAGTCCATATTTCATTCCATAGTCATAAATCTCTCTCAATAGTGCAAGCTAATCACGTTGGTTGTAGGACGTGAAAATTGTGATGTATGTTTCACGGTCCTTACAGCTGGTGATACTGCTGGAGAATATTTTTATTTCGTATATGGCATGCAGTGAAGACGTGTATCTGAAGCATTAGAGTAAGCATTACGACACAGTGCTTTGTGCGCCCATAGTCGGACTTTTCGAAATTGCAAGTGGAAATTGGACATCTGAAGTTCTGAATATTGTAGATTGAAGCTTTAAACCAATAAAATCTTGTGCAATTACAGTGACTTGTGAGTTTCCAAGTTTATTTACCCTGAAAATCATCTTTCTGTTGCAAAATACTAGCTTCCATCTGCGACTAAGTTGACACATGAAAGTATAATTTTATCTGCTACTTCACTTTTAGAATGATATATATATATATACCATAAGTAACATTTCTTCTAATTGCACAGCAGATAATTTTAGGTAATGTCTAATAACAACTTTCTTAACTTGAAGAGATTCCTCTCAATTTTTTTTTCATTTATTTATGTCACAGATAATGACGGCAACTGTTAATTAGTGAGCTTTCACATAATTATATCCTCTGAGAATATACAAAATTTAGGAATGTAAAAAAACATTTGTGTTTATGATCTTATCATCATAATCATCTTACTAATCATGATTATCCTCCAAGATTCATTATTATCACTATCAGCATCACTATCATTGTCATTTATCACCACCACCACAATAATTATTTGGCTAATGATCATAACGCGGCAGATGATCTTCAATAACGAGAAAAAGTCACTATCAGTATCATTAATCATTATCATCATGACTCATCATTAATATTATCATCACTAATTGTTAATATCATCACATTGTTAATATCATCACTAATTGTTAACATCACTAATTGTTAGCATCACTAATTAACATCACTAATCATTAACCTCACCATCACCATCATAAACATTAATCCCCCCCCCATCACTATCACTTATATTACCCCTTCACGACGGATATTGTCAGAACAAAACAACTCAAAACTAAACCTACTTAATCTATAGTGAGCTTTTCTGCAATTCTATCAACGAGATACAGTAATCTGCCATCTATTACCATTACTTGCAACATTTAGAAGTTATGCAAAGTTCACCAAATTATACAATGATAACCAAATTATGCAATTATAACCAGATTATACAATGATAACCAAATTATGCAATGTAACCAAATTATACAATGATAACCAGATTATGCAATGAAAACCAAATTATACAATGATAACCAGATTATGCAATGATAACCAAATTATGCAATGATAACCAGATTATACAATGATAACCAAATTATGCAATGATAACCAAATTATACAATGATAACCAAATTATACAATGATAACTAAATTATGCAATGATAACCAAATTATGCAATGATAACCAAATTATGCAATGATAACCAAATTATACAATGATAACCAAATTATACAATGATAACCAAATTATGCAATGATAACCAAATTATGCAATGATAACCAAATTATACAATGATAACCAAATTATGCAATGCAACCAAATTATACAATGATAACTAAATAATACAATGATAACCAAATTATACGATGATGACCAAATTATGCAATGATAACCAGACTAATTCCTACTTGAAATTACAAGCAAGGTTCATCCTATGCATAAAATCTTTAGAAGTGGAAGTAGATTTGGGGGAAGTGTATTCATTTTGTGGTTATTAACTTATTATAGTGAGTGCCTCATAATTTTCTTTTTTTTCCTCTATAGTTTTAGGGTGTTCCTCTTGTTTCTTTTCCTCGTACTTTTAGTTCTGTGTATCATACTTGTACACTTCATATATTCCCAATTTATTTTTATTTTTTTACATAGTGCGTTCCTCATAGTTTTATTTTTACTCAATACGAATAGTGTGTCCCCTTTCTCATAAATATACTTTCTCATTGTTTTTTTTTTTAGTAAACTGCAATTTTCATACTTTTTATTGTATTTGCTTCTCATCCTTATACAACTCATAACAATATGATAAACAGATATAGCCATGTTAGACCAGAAAGTCTTGAATTCACAAGCACTAATTATGCTTGGAAGGCATGAAATAAAAATAATTACTCAGTATGTTGCTGAAAGATCCAAATTTACTAACTTCTGATTGAGGCAGAGGACATAATTAATTAACAGGTGCGTGATGACAAATAGACCTTGACAGGTGAGTGATGACAAATGGATATCATCATCAACCTGTCAGTCATTAAATGTTAATCATCATTTACCTGCTGGACGTATATTCACCTCGATTTAAAAAAAGTAAAACGAGTATATGAACCTTTCAGTGATAGTAGTGAGATATTAAAAGAGAGAATAATTATCTCAGGTGGGTCACATCCCTCGGATAACGTTTTACAGGTAAACTTGGGCGGAATTGTTAAATATAAGGCCTTATCTGCAGCGTCATTATCTGCAATAATTGCCAAAAACTCGCAATAACTTGCTGCCGTATTTCAGATTCTATTGCCAAAGAGCACCACGTACCCCACGCGTATTTACCATCCTTTAGGGCGCCAAACACGCATCGCCGAACCATCGCCGAATGCGAAAATGCCAAATAGTTCCTGATGTTTATTTTATTAAAATTTTTAAATAGTTTAAGAGTATCGTTTACATCTAATTTTGTACAATTTGTGTAACATTGAAAGTTATATATGATGTATAATATACGAGACACCAGTTCTGCCGTATTTCATGCTTGAAAAATATAAAACAAAATACCACCATATGTAGCCTGATAAAATTACATTTAATAATTTTGAAATCCTTTGCTTGGATACTTTTACTTTTACTCGTAAGAAACTGAATTTTACTACTTGTTTTAGACATGAAAACATTTTTTCAACAACAACATCCAGTTGTGTGATTTTTATGTCAATCTCAGGGCAAGACTGGTAAAAGGTTATTATTGAATTATATATCACAATCAAGTAAGCGTTCGAATTTGTTTAGATTTGATGGGCACTGAGGCTCTCTTCTCATGAAAACTGAAGTAAACAAGTCCGGTAACTAACTGTAGTACAATAAAAATACCTGAGTATAGTATTATTTTACTCGATAACCTCTATTGTGTTGCAAATAATAATTTTTTGAAGTTGTGCGATAATCATTTTTAAACGAAGATCTATAAATACAAGCACAATATATGCGAGGATAATTTTGTTTGCAATGAAATTATCCAAAGTAAGTATAGCTACCTAGGTGAATAGGCTAGCATGAATTTTGAAGTTGATGTGATTCATGAATGCATTCTATCATTTTACACAAATAGATCTTATTTACTGCAGCTGGCTGCACAAAAAGTTTTTTGAAGAAAAAACTTTTTCATTTCTTAAGTAACATGATGTTAACATACTACAATCACACATCCGATATGAAAAATAAAGCAGAAGAAAAATGAATTTTATTTTTAAAAAAAAGAAATTTTCATCAGAAGAAGAAGAAAAAAAAAAGAAAAAAAAAAAAGGCGCAAGCGCGCCACAGAGGCACGGTCGCTCTGTGAGCATGACGTTTGTTCGCGCAGTACGGACACTTTCTTTCGCCGTGACGTCGGCAGTGCCCATGAAGTGAAATGATTTCAAGAAATTGCCGCTGCAGATAAGGCCTCTAATTAGCGTATTCTAATAAAGGACAGATCTTGGATAAACTGGAATTCGCAGGTGCTAGAGATCATAACAGAGAAAAGCTTATAATATCTTTATTTACGAGAAGCAACGAGGGCTAGAGTAGGGGTGGCTTGTCGTTTGATCACAGGGCTTAACAGCCTTATTAAATTACAGGGTCATTAGTGTTGTAAGTGTGTAATTTTATCATGTATCCAGATGGTTTTCTCTCTTTCTCTCTGTCTCTGCCTCTCTCTCTCTCTCTCTCTCTCTCTCTCTCTCTCTCTCTCTCTCTCTCTCTCTCTCTCTCTCTCTCTCTCTCTCTCTCCTCTCCCTCTCTCT
>NW_028234443.1:2300507-2308007 GCF_977035675.1 Penaeus japonicus
TCGACCTGATCATTCACACATAATCTTTACTAAATTAGTGAATATATTTACTCGCCCTAGAGACAAGTTTTTTTTTTATTTAACCAAAATGATCCGAAGAGTGTTTGCATCTAAAAAAAAGAAAAGAAAAAATCTTGAGGAACTATTTCAAAATGACATTAATTACAACAGTTGAAGAAGAAATGATAAAAGAAATTATCCGAATTTTTCCGATAGGCATAGTACATAATTAACATTCATAGCAATACCCCCCCCTTCCCCTTCACCTCCCCCTCCCCTTCAGTCTCTCCCAAGCCCTTCGTCAGTGGCCTCATAATATCGGTCCTTCTGTGGCCATCAATTCTCCGAGAGCAAATGGCCCGTCAGCACCACGGCGTCCCTTCCCTGGCGACCCCTCGGCTCTCTCCCTCCCAAAGGAAACAGCAATGATGCCTTTGGTGTTGTTCCTCACTAACAAAATCTAGAATACGTTTTTTTTGGGAGAGTTCTTCTTTGTGATGAAGTTTCGGTTCGGTTCGGTTCGGTTCGGTTCTTAGTTGGAGATGTGACTTCACATACGAGATCTCGTAAATGGCGGTTCTGGCGGTGCTGTCGATCTTTACGGGGCCACATTGCGTTTCCCGGTTCGTTTTAAAGGGGAACTGTGGCTTCCCCCCCTCTTATTTCAGGGGGTAAACACGTCCCCCCTACAGACGCGTGGCTTCCATCCTTCCCTTCCAGCCTTTCCCGCGAGCCAAACCGCCCAACTCGGCTCCTCCATGACAGGAGGGTGATGCCGGGCGCCTTCATCTTGATCGCAGACACCATTACGCCCAATCAAATTGATATCAAACTCCGCCCCTGACTGTGAGCTGGCCATTATCACGGAGGCGCGGCAGAGGACTCACCAGTGGTGACGTAGGGGGGAGCCGCAGCGCTATCAAACTACTATCATTGGTCGATCAAGCCGGATCAAACTCCGCCCACCGTGATAACCACGCCTTCATTCTCAGTCATCCAGCTAAACTCGTGCACTCATTGGCTGTCAAGCTCTCATTGCCCCGTGCTCTACCTCCCTTTATATTGTCATATGTCTCTAACTACGTCTATTAATTACGAAATCTAACACGAACATTTGATAAAAGACATCGTAAAGAACCGTCATCAACGCGGAAGAGAGGGAATTAATCTGAAACAAGGCGAGATATCAAGCGAAAGGCAAGATTCCGTGAGCGATATCGAGGTTTTGTTTGGTGACGTCTGGCAGCGCTCGCGGGTCGGGGCTGGCGCTCTCCATCTCGTCAGTTGTATACCGTGGTCCGAGTGGGTCAGTGTGTGTCCTTCCCTTAACTTTTGAGTTTACGTGTGGTACCCTGAAATCCGTCAAAATTCGGGTGAAAAATCGAGACCCCGTCCCTGTGTACCAGATGGAGCACCCGGAGCTTGAGGAGGACGGCCGTATGGTAAGTCCTAAGTGGTTTTTTTTTTCGTTTTTTGGGTTTCTGTGTTTCTGAGAACTCGAGAGGTTTTCTTTGGCCCTTTTTTTTTTTCTTTTGGAGAAGAAGAAGAAGAAGAAGAAGCGTTTGTTTTGGTTGCGAAATGGTAGGCATTCCTCCGGAGGCCCCCACGTGGGTTCAACCCTTCGGCTCTCTCCTGGAGGCTGTAGGGACGAGATGTGTTGCCTGGGAATTTGGGAGATCAAATAGATGGGATTTTCGGACATCGATATGTTTTTCCGATTGCAATTTTTAAGCCTTGGGATTTCACTGTTTATCTTTCAGGCAAGTCAAAACGAGCGATTTACTCTTGTTGGCTTGTTGGGGAAATGGTGTTCAGTGGATGTGTTCTTCCATGTTGTGTTTTGGTAGATCGGTTATTAATTAAGTGAAATCTTGTAGTATATTAAGCTCTTGCCCGATATGTCAGTTTGTTGACATGTATGGTTGCAGTGATAGAATTCGAATTGCAATGAGAACAGAGACTTAGTGGTAGAATAAAGATTAAGAAAACGATTTTGATTGATGTTATATAATTTGATATCAAATTGAATATCATCGATTACGATACCGCAAATATATGATTGTTGAATTCAAGTTGCAACAAATTAGATAATACACCAATGCAAATGGAGAATTATAAAGGTGGTTCAGATTATTCATCTAGATCTGAAAATTGTCATATGAATTTTCAATATGTTGAGCATATTGAAATTGCAGTTCTGTGCCATGTAATAAACGGGCGTGGCAGTTTGTGTGTTTTTTCGGTAGATAGAAAGTGGGGGAGATATAGATATGGGAAAATTAAATAGAAGTAGAATGTAATGAACTTTGAAATATTAGAAATAAGGTTTACGAAAATGTGAAAGATTGATCATCAGAAATATTAAAGTAAATTGATATATTAGATTTGCACATGTGCTTGTTCATCATTTTATTTGTATTACTATTCTTGTTTTCATCATCACCACCATTACCATCATCACCATCAATAACCCACAATATGATTCATAACAATGATAATAAGTTACAAATTACAAAGACACAGAACAACACCTTATGGCAATTTTTAACATTTCTAAATATAGATTATTGATTGATGTTGAGTAAAATACTTCCATTATAAATCCAATGCTTAATGAGGCATTAACGTGGGTGAGAAGGTTGATAATGAATATAATTTTGACTTGTCCTTATCAAAGTTATCTTCATAGTCTTGTTAACTTCATCTTTTATCAATTCAAATTATTGAAATTATATAATGATGATGATGATGCTGATAATAATGATAACAGCAACACTGGTATTAATGATGATGAAGATGGTAATGATAAAGGTGATAAGAATTATAATGGTATCAATAATGATAATGATAATGATGACTACATAATAACAATTAATATAATGCAAAAGATAACATTAGCAATGATGATGACAATGACGATAATCACACTGAAAATAAAATACCTTTATGGAAATAATTACAATACTAATATTTACAACGAAAATAACCATGATTGTTGAATTAACATGTTTATAACCAAAATAGCTTTGATATTGAACAGGCAGTTCTGATAGTTACATGATTATTGGTGCTTTTGATTCAATTAGTATTATTAATGGTTTCAGTGTTGCTTATTTACTTAGAAATATCGTTATTATTATTGTCTTTATTATGAATTACTGTTATTATTATTATTATTATTATTATTATTATTATTATTATTATTATCATTGTTATTATTGTTATTATTATCATAATTATTATTATGATCCTTATCATAAAGTCATCATTATGGTTATTGTTGTTATCATCACCATTATTAGTAGTTCTATTATCATTATTAGTATAATCATTGTTACTAACATTTTGATAATTATCATCATTATCAATAGTGTATCTATAATTCTTTTACTGTTCTTGCAAAGTAAAATTGCATTAGTGCAATAATTACGTCTAGAGATATTGATATGAAGAATAAGGATATGTAGACCAATCTCAATAGAATTAAATTTTAGGCTTCTTTTCTCTGATGGCCAATGGCTATGATATTCAAAGATTATTTATGAGATTTTAATTATTAGGTTATCAGCTTGCTGAATATTTTTATGATGATTTTTAGATGTCAATATACGTTGTTGTTTCAATATTGTTGTTGCTGGCATTGTTATATTAATGTTATTAGCATTGCTATTATTATTAATATTATTAACACTTTTATTATTGTCCCCCCCCCTCCCCCCCACTCCCCCCCTCCTCCCCTCCCCCCCCTTTCCATCCCCTCCCTCCCCCCCATCCCCTCCCTCCCCCCCATCCCCCCCTTTCCCCCTCCCCCCCCACTCCCCCCCTCCCCCCCATCCCTCCCCCCCCACCCACCCCCCCCCTCCTCCCCCCCTCCCCTCCCCCATTCCCTCCCCTCCTCCCCCCCCCCTCCTCCCCTCCCTCCCCCCATCCCCCCCCCTCCCCTCCTCCCCCCCCTCCCCCCAAACCCCACTCCCTCCCCCCCCCCATTCCCCTTCACCCTACCTCCTCAACTCTCCCCCGCACACCCCCCTACCCCCACACCACCCCCCCCCCCCCACCACGCCCCCCCCCCCCTCACGCCCCCCCCCCCCCCCCTCACGCCCATCACCCTCCACCCCAACGCACCCCCCCCCCCCCCCAGCCCCCCCCTATACCTTCCCCAACCCCCACCCCCCCCCCCCTCCCCCTCCCCTCCCACCCCTCCCCCCCCCCCCCCCCCCCCCCGCGCCCCCCCCCACCCTCCCTCCCCCCCCTCCTTCCCTCCCACCCCCCTCCCCCCACCCCCCATCCCCCCACCCAGCCCCCTCGGACCCCAGCGCCCCCACCCCCGACCTCCTCACCTCGCTCCCCCCCCCCGCCCCCCCACCCCACTCCCCCCCCCCCCCCCCACCCCACCTACTCTCCCCCCCAAACAGCAAACACTACCCCCCCACCCCATCACCGATCCCCTCCACCCCCCTCCCCACACGTTACCACTCCTCAACCCCCACACCCCCCGCGCCTTCATTACTGCTTCCCCCTAGCCCCCCCATCTCAATCAACACCACCCCACCATCACGCCCTCCTCCTCCGAAGCTCTCCCGACCCACAGGCCGCACCCGCTCCCCGTCTTCCCGAATGCACTTTAAACTCCCATCCAGAACTGTATCTTGGCGCTCGCGACCCGCTCTCCACGTTCGACCACCACCCCCCCACCCCCCCGCCCACCCATCCCCCCCTCCCCTCATCTCCCCCTCCCCCCTTCACCCCCCTCTTCACCCCACCCCCCCCCACTCATCCCACCCCCATCAGCCGCCACACCCCCCACCCCACGTCCCCCCCCACCCCACTCCTCCCACCCTCCCCCACCATCTACCCGCCGCCCCCCCACACCCCCCTCCCCCCCCCCCCCCCCCCCCCCCCCCCCCTCCTCCCACCCCCCCCCTCCACACCCCTCCACACCCCCCCCCCCCCCGCACTCCACCGCCTCCTCCCACCCCACCCCCCACCCCCTTCCTCCCGCCAGCGTCCACCCCACCCCCACCCACCTCCCCTCCACCCCCCCCCCTCCCACCCCCCCCCCCCCTCCCCCACCTCCCCCCACCACCCTCCCCCCCCCCCCCCCCCCCCCCCCCGCCCCCCCGCCCCCCCCCCGCCCCAACCTCCCCCCCCCCCCCCCCCAATTACCCCCCCCACCCCCACCCACCCCCCCTTCCCACCCCCCCCCCCCCCCCCCCCCGACGTACACCCCCCCCCCCCCCCCCCCCCCTCCCCCCCTCCCCCCCCCCCCCCACCCCCTCCCCCCCTCCATCCCACTCCCTCTCTTTCCCTCCATCCCACTCCCCCTTTCCCTCCATCCCACTCCCCCTTTCCCTCCATCCCACTCCCCCTTTCCCTCCATCCCACTCCCCCTTTCCCTCCATCCCACCCCTCCCCTCCATCCCACTCCCTCCCCTCCATCCCATCCCAACCCTTCCCTCCATTTTCCTCCATACCTCCCTCCCATCCCCTCCCCTACCGAATCTTGACCATATAGTACTCCTCACCCCCACCCCCTTCTCCCTCCTCTCCCCCTCCCCACCTCTCGTCTCCCTCCCTCCCCCCTTGTGTTAGAGATGACAAAGGAGTTCTCAGAGGTTCTCTCGGGCGTTCTGTTTTGACGGGGGGTGGGGTGGGGGGGCGTTGTGTACTCCGACGGGCGGTTCCATTGTCCAGGGCGGCGTGGGCGGGCGGGCGTTTAAGGGGGTTTGATATTAATGCAGTGTCGGTGTTGAGTAGAGGTGGGTGGGGTAGGGAGGGGGTGGGGGGAGGATGGGGGAGAGGGGGAAGGATGGGGAAGGAGGGGGGGAGGAAGAGGAAAAGAAGGAAGGGGAGGGAGAAGGGGGAAGAAGGGGGTGGGGAGAAAAGGGAGAGGAAGGAGAGGGAAGGGAGGAATAGAAATGAAAGGGGGAAGGGAGAATGAATTAGTTCGTAGAGGTCTTAGAAGAAAAGAAGGGGAGGTGATAGGTAGGGACGGGAGGGGGGAGGGGAGGGGGAAAGGGTTGATAGGGCCGCGGACGGGACTCGTAAATCCGTGTTGTTAGCGGTGGCGATTAATTGCGAGTAGTTGGTTCTGTGAGATTCCCCTTTCTCGCCTTTTCCCCTCTCTCTCTTTCTCTTTCCCTCTATCTATCTATCTATCTACCTATCTATCTGTTTCTCCCTCTCCCTCTTCCTCTCTCTCTCTCTCTCTCTCTCTCTCTCTCTCTCTCTCTCTCTCTCTCTCTCTCTCTCTCTCTCTCTCTCTCTCTCTCTCTCTCTCTCTCTCTCTCTGAAAGTGTCGGTATGCGAGCACGTGGTACATCGATCAAGGGTAATTATGACAACAAAGACAGACAGACAGACAGACAGACAGACAGACAGACAGACAAAATGACAGAATCTGTGATACGTATTTTACATGATTGGGAAATAGTGGATTTTGTTATTCTTCCAGTAACTGCTATTTTATTGAACAAACAGATACGTATGTTTGGTTGAACGAGATCATATGTATTGAGGCTACTGTATTTGTAAAAACAACAAGAAAAACAACAACAAAAAACGATCGCATGTTAAGTTTGTTCGTAGAATCGCGAGTGAAAATAGTCGGTACGAGAGATTCGCTGAATAAAAAGTTCGTGAGAAAAAAAAACAAATTCCTTTTGTTTCTTTTCGCTTTTGTGTCGCACGCATTCCAAGGCTAAATGTCGTACTAATGGATCTTGCAATGAAGTCTTAGCAAGTCATTTGATTTGCAACTTAAGGAACTCGCCGTCATTTGTATGGTCATCGGAAATCTCTTTTAAGCTGAGGAGAAGAGCTGTCAGCTGTCACGCTAACAGAGTGACATATATGAGTGACGTAACTTGAAGGCGGGTATATTTCTTAATAGTGTGTTGAGGGTTTTTTTTTCTTTTTTTTTTAACTCTGGCATCTCTTGGTGATGTTTGTTGAAGGTGTGAATTATTCATTCGATTCCGGCAAGTACCTCGATTCGATTATTATTATTATTATTATTATCATTATTATTATTGTTATTATTATTATTGTGATTATCATTTTTATTATTTTATCATTACTATTGTTATTACTATTATTATTATTATTATTATTATTATGATTATGATTATGATTATTAATTTTATTATTATTTTTATTATCATTTTGTATTATTTTTATTATTATTATTATGATTATTATTATTATTATTATTATGATTATTATTATTATTATTATGATTATGATTATTATTCTTAGTGTTAGAACGAAAGTAAAAGAAAAAAAAGGTGTAGCTAGGGAATCTCACCGTGGCACTAAGGCATCAAAATTATGCGAAACGAATACCTAAAAAAAACGAAATCCATTGGCTGGCGTTTAGACTTCGTAAAAGTGAAAATATAGTGACAGCGCCGAGGGAGGGAGCGAGCGATCACCGCCTGTCAGTCTCCCATCACTAGGCGATAGGCGATAGGTTGATCAGTGCAAATATTTATGAGGTTA
>NW_028234443.1:2313007-2318007 GCF_977035675.1 Penaeus japonicus
CCTCCGACTCGCTTCGATTCGTGCCCGGGGCTTAATTTCCCTTCGTCTTTCTTTTCCCGGGTTGAAAGACATACTCAGAGACGCCTTTGATGTTGCTTGATGTTGCGTTCGTAGCGGGAGAGAGATGCTGCGACCCCCGGGAGATTTAAAAAAGACAAAAAATCAAAATTGTTAGAAAAGTCGCGCGCGCATTCGGACGCGGGTCGTGGGGACGGCGAGGGGTGGGTGGGTGGGTAGGGAGGGGATGGGGAGGAGAGGAGGGGGTAGGGTGATGAGGGGGGGGGGCGAGGGGGCGAGGCGATCAAGCTTTGCCTATTGTGGGGAAAATTTAAATTAGATTTTCCTCGGCTCGACTCCTGTTTACTCTGGCAGATATATACGAGTCGTGGTGCACACTGATGCTCTCTCTCTCTATACACTCACACACACACACACACACACACACACACACACACACACACACACACACACACACACACACACACACACACACACACACACACACACACACACACACGCCGCGACACCCACGCTACACCTGGCTGTGTTTGTCTTGGAGTGGCTTTTCCGATGTGAATCCCCCAATGCAAGGTGAATTGATTCGTTGCAGGGTGATATACAGAGAAAAATACGGGTTGTGGCGGCTGTGCGACATTACTGGCTGCTAATCTAACCTAAGCTCTGGGCTTTTCCTTTCTGATGGGCTGCGCTGAAACACACATTGGGAGAAGGTATTGAAGTTTGTTTGGGTTTTGATTTTAGTAAATCCAATTCTGGACTGTGGAGTTTAATTTGATATACGCGTCGATATATTAATCTAATCACGAAAACACAGAGATAGATTTGAAATAGATTTATGTTATAGGAACAAAAGGGACAACTAAACAGGCAGACACGTGCGTATAAACAGAACGACATACACAAGGCAAAGAAACACAGACAAACAAACAAAAAAATGGACAAACACACTACAAAGAACGGTGAGAGGAGAGATACACAGGAGAAGATAAAATATTGATATTGACCCTGCACCAGATATTGACACACGCAGACAGGAGAGTGAAAGATGAAAGTTTGGAAAACGCATGACTAAAAGGGGCAGGTTTTTTTTTTGTTTTTTTTTTAATCAGACGTGGCAACTCCGTGCATGGTGTGGTGGCAGATTAAAGACATGTGTGATATTGGATTTGTTTGGGGAAGGTGGACTCCTCTTCGAGACTCAAACCAAGGTGTTACAAAAGAAGGAAATCGTAAGACACTCGAAGCCTTACAAAGATGGCAAAGGTTTGTACCCTGGCCAGGGGGCGCGAAAATGAATAAGCTGTTTAAAAGGAGTTTTTCTTGTTTGGTTGTGACTCTTTGCTGGTATTTATTTTTAGATAGGATGGGTTAGTTTGTTTCGATGTTGTCCTTAATGGTGGTTGGGGTTTGCCTTGATGGTGGGTATCAGGTCGATGGAATATTCTGAGAGAGGTTTTTGAATTAGTTTTATTTTGTCCTTTGACGGGGTTTTGGAAAAAACGTATTTAACTTATGTTTAGGTTAGGTTTAGATAATGTCAGGTTGTTATTTTGTGAAGTAATGGTCGGTGCATTTTTATTGATATTTTGATTAACGTGATATCGATAACAGAGAGACAATAAATACGTCGATTAATGAAGCAGATAATGATTCACACTTTGAAAAGACAGTCGACTTAACTTTACAAAGCACGCAAAGAATCAAACCGTTAAAATCATATTTAAGAAGGTGTTTGCGAATTGATAGCGGAGTGGCTCGGTCCAGGACAGGGTGTGGTTGTGTGGTTGTGTGGTGTAGATATCGTGGGATATCAGACCAGCCAGGGTCACCCCTTGTTTACCTGATCTTTTTGATAACATGACCCCCCCCCTCCCTCCCTCCCTCCCCCCCCACCTCATTCCCTATTTCCCTCTCCCCTCCCTTCCCCCTTCCCCCCTCCCCCCCCCATGGAATACCTCACACGGTGCTATCGCTGGCTGGCGCGGTTTTCACTTCGTTTTATTTGGTTTAAATTGTGGGATTTATATGTCGAATAAATTCTTTGGGGTTTTATTGTGATTAATTCAATGAAGGGAGAACGTGATTTTTATTTTCTTGGCACTTGTTTTTTCTTCTGCGAGGAGGCTCTGGTGTATATTTTTCTTATAAGCATATCATGTAAATATATTATTTATTCTCGTCATTAGTATAAAGATATCATTAATCGTGGATCGCCAACGACTCTCAAAACAATTTTAGTTTTCGAAAAATCAAAAATTTTGACAAACATACTTACAGACATATACACCATCAAATAAACGATCAAAACAATTCCACAATTCTAGCTATATCTAACACGTTACATTGACATAATGAAAAAAAGTTAATTAGTGGAAACAATATGAATCCAGAGGCAGCAAAGTCGACCGCCTTCTACATCACCGCGTGAATTTGATTCTTACGGATAATTTTTTTTATTTTTTTATTTTTTTTTTATTTTTTTTTTAAATTAAAAGGTTTTTATTGAAGTTCGAATTCTAAGTTTGGCGTTTTGGATTTTCTACGGAGGCTGGGGTTAGTTTTGAGTGGTATTTGTGATTTTTTTGGTTTTGGTAGTTTCTGTATTAATGGTTGTTTTAATATTGTTGGTGAGCGCAGTATTCATGGTAGGTTTAATGGTAATGGTAGTAATTCTAATATTGATAGTAGTAATGTTGAAAATGATAATAATTTTGATAGTAATAATAATAATGATATATTACTAAGAACTAATAATAAAACAATATTGAAAATGATTACTATGAAAACAGTAATACTGATGATGATCATCATAATTTCAATGGAAATGTTAACCTCATCATCGATAATAATTTTAAATAATCACAATAGTTTTTTTTTTGAATATCAATAACATATTTGATGAAAGACCTTCAGTGTCACGCCCAATGCCACCGAGCTGCAGGAGGCATCCCTAGGCACTAAGACCGAGGATAGGAGGGTACGAGGGTACGCTAGGAGTGAAGGATTTATCTCGGAGGACGGGCGGGCGTGTGGGCGGGCGGGCATCAACGTCTCGCATCCTACGCCCGGTCGCGCCACAATAAGAGGCTGTTCCAATAACCCCGCCAATAATTGATAAGGATCGTGCCTCCTCCACTCCAGCTCTTGGCTCTTGTGCTATTCCCGGCCTTGGAGCAGGGCGTCGGAAGTGTCAATTTCGCGTGGCCCGACGACCTCATAACCTCATCGGGATCGGAGGAGGTGGAGAAGTGGAGGAGGAGGGGGAGGAGGAGGAGAGGGGAGGGGGAGGAGGTGGAGGAGGAGGAGAGGGGAGGAGGAGAGGAGGGAAGGAGGGGGAAAGGAGGAGTTCGCGTTGTAGGGGCGATTTTAGGCCTTAGCGTGAGGGGTTACAAGGTCCGATTTCGCACGCCACAAGCCCCCTCGGCGCGTTGCGATAACGTTTAAAAGTTTGATTAATTAGCGAGGAAAGGGTTGGCTGGTGACCGGAGGCTGTTTGACCAGATATCAGGGATTTATTACCTGTATGCCGGATAGACAGAAGTAACGCTGGAATGTGGGAGCGTGAAAGATAAATAAAAGGTGTGATATGCGAGTGCAGAAACCAGATAAAATGTGTGAAAACAGATGTAAAAGGAGAAGAGAAAATAATCCGATGAAATGAAAGAACGAGATAGAGAGCCCGGATGACTGAGAGACCGAGAGACCGATACCACGAGAGCTTGAGAAACAGAGAGCAGAGCAGAGAAGAGAACTGAGAAAAAAAATAATCCGATGAAATGAAAGACCCAGAGAGACACCGAGAACGCCGGTAACCCCGAAAACCCTAGACCTCGAGAACCCCGAAATACCTCGAAAACTCTCCACCCCCCCCCCCCCCAAAAAAAAAAAAAAAAAAAAACAAGAACCCCCAAAAAAGAGAAAGAAAGTAAGAAAGAAAGAGAGAACGAGAAAGAAAGAGAACGAGAACGAGAACGAGAACGAGAACGAGAATGAAACGAGAACGAGAACGAGAACGAGAACGAAAACGAAAACGAGAACGAGAACGAGAATGAAACGAGAACGAGAACGAGAACGAGAACGAGAACGAGAATGAAACGAGAACGAGAACGAGAACGAGAACGAGAACGAGAACGAGAACGAGAACGAGAACGAGAATGAAACGAGAACGAAACGAGAAAGACCAAGAGAAAGACCGGACTCCCTCAGAAGACGGCCAACCCAAAGGAGGAATTCGCACTCGCAGGAGATCGGTTTCTCCGCGACGGACGGACGGACGGACGGACGCGGCGCAGAGCTTAGTCGCAGCGAGGACTCAGCGTGCAGGAAGGAAGGAAGGAAGGCGCGTTGCATGTCGATTGCATGTTGCTTTCAAGGAATAAGGGGAGAGAGGTTGAGACGCGTCGTTGAAAGACTTTTTGATGTGGTTATTATAATTATTGCTATTATTATTGTTGTTATTATTATTGTCATTATTGTTTTTTTTTAGTTGTTATTATTATTGTTATTTTTTATTGTTATTATTGTTATTATTATTATTATTATTATTATTATTATTATTATTTTGATTATTATCATTATCATTATTATGATTATTATTGTTATTGTTCTCCTTCTTATTATTATAATTATCATTATTATTATTCTTGTTGTTTTGTTATTATTATCATTATTATTATGATAATAATAATAATTATTATTGTTATCATCATCATTATGATTTTTTTCACACGATTCGCCTTTTGAAAATGTTGGTTTACTCGGTAGCTAATTTGAAATCATGGTGCTGTTGGTTCTTGTTCTTCATCTCGGTCTTCAAAGGCTTCACCCCCCTCCCCCCTTCCCTACCCCCCTCACTCTCCCTTCCCTTCCCCTTCTCTTCCCTCCATTCCCCATACCCTCTCCTCAAATTCCTTACCTCCACTCCCCTCCTCCACCCCTTCCCCTTTCTCCTTATCCTCCCCTCCCCTCCCCTCCCATCC
>NW_028234443.1:2323007-2345507 GCF_977035675.1 Penaeus japonicus
ATTTCCCCTACCCCCCACCCAGTACCCCCTACCACTACCCCCTACCCCCTACCCCACCTCCTATATCTATACCCTATATATATTGCTCCTACCCCCTACCCTACCCCCTACCCCCCTACCCCATCGAGGACCAGGGCAGCTCCTCTCCTCCCCGAGCCGTCGTTGGGTCAGCACGGGGCGGCATTTGGGGGCATTGGGGCATCTGCGGGCACGAGGATGGGAACGCCCCCTCCCTTATTGGTTTTTCATCGGTATGTGCCCCGGGGCCTAATTTAAGGGTCGGGGGAACGTTTTCACTCCTTTCTTTGTCTTTTTCTCTTTCTCTCTCTTTTTTTTTTATGCTATCTCTCTCTCTCTCTCTCTCTCTCGGTTGGTCAGGAGTTCTATTTTTTTTTTTTTTTTTTTTTTTTTTTTTTTTTTTTTTTTTTTTTTTTTTTTAGAGGATCCGGTTACCGTTTGCGCGTCCTGGGTTCTGGGTGTTGGGTAATGTGCGAGATGGGGGGGAGGGGAAGGGGAGGAGGGGAGAGGAGAGGAGAGGAGAGGAGAGGAGAGGAGAGGAGAGGAGAAAAGAAAAGAGCGATGAACATAAGCGAGGTCGAGCGAAGACGTATCAAAGGGCGAGTGAGAGGGAGAGCGAGTGTGAGTGTGAGATCGAGGACGAGTTAGAGAGCGAGGGGCGAGGGAGGGGGGCGAGTTGAAGCGAAGACGAGCTAAAAGCAGGACGAGTAGAGACGAGGGCAAAGTAAGGGCGAGGGGGGAGGGGGGTCGAGGCGAGGACGAGTCGAAGCGAGTTGAGGACGAATTGAAGCGAGTTGGCGCGAGTCCCCGAGCCTCCACCGACACGGAGCGGAGTGCGAAGCGAAGTCGGACGCCGCGTCGCCGACGTAGCCACCCGCTCCGGCCGCCATTGTGCCTCCGACGGACGCTGCCGCCGCCGCGCCGTCGGCCTGAGTCTCCGGTGACTCTGATTCCTTCGCCGCCTCAGCCGTCGAAACAATATTGATCTTCCCAATCCCAGCGGCCGCAGAGGCGATCCGTAAGGGCGACCGCAAGCTTGACCTGCGCGGCGGACTGACCCTTAAGGGCGGCGCGGGATAGCGCACCTCTGGCCGGGTAATGGGGCCTTAAATCACGGCGGCCAGAGGCTCCTGACCGCAGAGGGGGCCTTGCCTTCGCCCCTCCGCCTGAGCCTCCGCCTCCTCCTCCTCCTCTTCCTTCGTCTTCCTTCGTCTTCGTCATCTTTTCCGTCTTCTCCTTCTCCCTTTTCTTCGTCTTCTCCTTCATCTTCTTCTTTTTCTTCGTCTTCTTTTTCTCCTTCTATTCCTTCTCCTTCGTCTTCTTATTTTTTTCCTCTTCTTCATCTCCGTTGCCTCCTCCTCCTCTTCTTCTTCTTCGTCTTCTTCTCCTTTTTTTTCTTCGTCTTTTCTTTTTCTCCTTCTATTCCTTCTCCTTCGTCTTGTTATTTTTCTTCTTCGTCTTCTTATTTTTCTTCTTCATCTCCGTTGCCTCCTCCTCTTCTTCTTCCTCCTCCTCCCCCCCCTCCTCCTCCTCCTCCTCCTCCTCCTCCTCCTCCTCCTCCTCCTCCTCCTCCTCCTCCTCCTCCTCCTCCTCCTCCTCCTCCTCCTCCTCCTGCTCCTCTCCTTCATCTTCTTATTTTTCTTCTTCTACTTCTACTTCTTCACCTCCTACATCCCTTGATGAGGATATCCGTGATAGTTATGATAATGATGTTTAAAATGATAGTGTTAATTATGATGTTGGTAATCATAGTAATGATAGTAATAGTAATAGTAATAATAATAATAATAATAATAATGATAATGATAGCAACAGCAACAACAATAATGATAATCATAATGATAATAATAATAATAATAGTAATAACAATAACAAAAACAGTAATGATAACGATGGTAATAGTAATGATTATGATAATAAAGATGATGATAATGATAATGATGATGATGATGATAGAGACGATAACGACACTAATAAAGGAATATGAGCCGACATCAAAGGCGTCCCTCTACCGCCCCCCCCAACCCCCTCCAACCCAACCCCCCATGCCCCTTCCCTCCCTCCCTCCCCCCTCCCATCCCTCCCCTTCCCTCCCCCAACCCCCCATGCCCCATCCCTCCCCCAACCCCCCATCCCCCTCCCTACCCTTCCCTCCCTCCTATCCTCCTCCCTCCATCCCTCCCTCCCCCCAAACCCCCATTCCCCTCCCATCCCTCCCCTCCCCCATTCCCCTCCCTCCCATCCCTCCCTACCCTCCCCCTCTCCGAGTCGGGAATCACGAGTCAGCGAGCGAGTCGGCGAGTCGGCGAGTCTGCGAGTCGAGCCCCGCGTGTTGTTCCCGGCGACAAGAAACGGCAATAAAGTAGGATCAAGCGACGACATTTTTGCCGTGTCAGTTTACTCGCGACTTGATCCCGTGTTGTAAACGCTGCTCTTGTTTATGTCTCCCTTTGCGGTCGGTCGGTCGGCCGCCCGGCCGCGGCGAGCGCTCTCTCGGGCGGAGGGAGGGAGGGCTTGGCTTGGCTAGATAGCTAGATGGCTGGCTCTTTGGCTAGATGGCTTGGCTAGATGGCTAGATGGGTTGTCTTGGCTTGGCTAGATGGCTGGCTAGATGGCTTGGCTAGATGGCTGGCTCTCTGGCTAGATGGTTGTGGGTTTAGCTGTCTGTCTGTATGTCTGTTACTATGTATTTGTTTATTTATGTATGAATACTTGTATGTATGTATATATATATGTATATGTATATGTATATATATATATATGTATATATATATATGCATATATATGTATATTTATATATATATATATGTGTGTATACGTATATGTATATGTATATATATGTATATATATGTATATGTATATATATATTTATATGTATATATATTTTTATATGTATATATATTTATATCAATATTTATATCTATCTACCTATCTATCTATCTATATATATATCTATCTATCTATCTATCTATCTATCTATCTATATATATATATATATATATATATATAATACATGTATATAAATATGCATGTATATATACATGTATATATACATGTATATATGCATGTATATATATATGTATATATACATGTATATATATATATATTTATATATATATAATGTATATATAAATATAAATAAATATATATATATATATATACATACATACATATACATATATATAGATATATATATATATATATATATATTTATATATATATGTATATACATATGTACATATATATGTGTATATATATATGTATATATATTTACATTTATATATATATATATATATATATATATATATAATGTTTACATATATATATATATATATATCTATGTGTATATATATAATGTTTACATATATATATGCATATATATATATATTTATATATATATGTATATATATGAATATGTATATGTATATATATGTATATATATGAATATGTATATGTATATATGTATATATATATGTATTATGTATATATATTACATATATATATATATATATATATATATATATATATATATATATATATATATATACATATATATATATATATGTGCGTGTGTGTGTGTGTGTATATGTATATGTATGTATATATAAATACATGTACATCTACATATCAACATATATATTATGTTTCTATGATTTGTGTGTAAATATATAAATATAAACCCACCTTAAAAAATAAATATAACAAACGTTAAGAATTCGCCAATTAAAGAAGAAGCTTTAGCAAAAGACTTTCGCGCTTCTGCGCGAAAGCGATCCATTTGGGTATGTGATGATTTTGTCCAACCCAATGTATTTGTGAATGTGTGGTCCGGATCAGGGCGCCAAACGGTGGTATCTGAGGACGGTTGGACGTGTTTGTAGTTGTGTGTGGATTGTCCCAGTGTAGAGATTGGGAGAGCTGGGGTGATTATGGTTGAGGAGTGAGGAGGAGAGAGAGAGGGATTGAGGAGGAAAGGGGAGGAGAGGAGGAGGAGGAGGAGGAGGGGAGGGGGTGGGGGGGAGCGGGGGGGGGGAGCGGGGGGGGGAGGGTTAGGGATGATTCACACGTAGGGAGGGGAGGGGTGAGTCCATTACTTTTCCGGTCCCTCCACCCTCCAGTTAGTAGGGTGGGCGTCCCTTCACCTCTTCTCATGCTGCTGCAGCAGCCCCGTTGGCCGCCAGCCCTTTTCCTCCCCCTCCTCTCTCTCTCGCTCGCTCGCCGCTTCTCCCTCCTCGCTCGTTCTCCGATCGCCCGTTCGCTTCTCCCCCGCTCTTCGCTCGCTGAGGGATGGGCACGCCTCGCGCCGGCGCCCGTGCTTGCTTCTGTGTTTAGTAGTTGTGCACGTGCCGCGCTTTACGCGCACCTGCAGTGTTGCTGCAACACAACGGGTCATTAACTAAACATCCCGTCAAAAGTGTTGTGCGAGTTGGTGCGTGTGGAACAGTGCGGGCAGTGCGGTCAGTGTGCGCGTGCGCGCAGTGTTCAGTGGAGTTGTGAGATGTTCGTTGTGGAAACGCAGTGTTTGTGTGTGTGTGTGGCGTTCTGTGGATCTTTTTTTTTTTGTGTGTGTTTGTGAGATGTGATCGGTCCGCGCTGCTCGCCAAGGGAGAAGAGGCTGCCCAGGGCCGGGAGGCTGTGCCCCCTGGAAAGCCTGATGTTTTGGGAGGCTGTGCCCCTTAAATGCGTGTGCGTTGTCGTGCATTGCACGCTTATTCAATGTGTTCGTTGCTGTTTAATTCATGCAAGCACAACACATATGTGCACACACACCACACACACACACACACACACACACACACACACACACACACACACACACACACACACACACACACACACACACACACACACACACACACACACACACAAACAAATTCACTCACTCACATAATGACACACGAAACAAACCCGCGCGTATAGACAGTTTACAAAAGCGTATACACACAGCAACATAATACGATATACAGAAACGCTTGTCAGAGGGCGAGCAGTCAGACCAACGAGTAGGAACTTGAGACCGAAGGCTGACCTGTTAAGGTTTAGTATGCCTTGAGTTAGAAGGGCTCTTCAAATCATGCAAGTAAGCAATCGCTTGATGAAGTGTGTGATATTCATGCGATGCCATTTGATGTTATATAGCATCATGCAACACCATATGACATCATCCAACACCACATGACATCATAAAACACCATACGAGTCATACAACCCCGTACACCATCACCCAGCATCATACAATACAATAGACGTCATGCAACACCATATCATATCACATGACACCATGAGAAATCCTACACCACCATGCATCATTATACACCATACGACACCATGGGATATCATACAATATCAGACGACACCATGCGAAATCATGCACCACTACCATGCGACACCATGGAATATCATACAATATCAGACGACACCACGCGAAATCATGCACCACCACCATGCGAAATCATGCACCACCACCACGCGAAATCATGCACTACCATGCGACACCATGCAACTTACGGCAGTCCTAACATGTCATTGATCCCCGCCGATTATGCCCAGCCGTAAAATTGCAACGTAATTGAGTCCTTTGTGGAAGAGAGTCCTTCGTGTGATCCAGAGTGCGACTGGAATTACGCTCTGGAATGTCGGCGTAACCGGACCCTCATGCCATCACCGACCGACAGACCGAGCGGGACGGTGGAGGTGGAGGTGGAAGTGGAAGTGGAGGAGTAAGAGGTGGAGGTGGAGGAGTAAGAGATGGAGGCGGTGGTGGCGGTGGTAACACGTTCCTTTCGCGATTTCGTTCTCTTGTTCGAGGGGGTTGGGGGGAGGGGGGAGGGGGAGTATGTGTGTGTGAGGGTGTGTGTGTGTGTTTGTCTTTGTCTGTTACTCTTTTCGGTCCTTTTACATGTTTGAGAATTTCCTTAGTTTCTGTATTTCCTTGTCACTCCGAGAGCGTCTGTCTATCGCTCTCTCTCTCTCCTTATCGCGAATCAACGATAACAGCTGATAAAAGATAAAACTATGTTAATTCTACATCTGTTGTTTTTTTTACCGTTCTTTGTGACCTTAATTGATCGAGCGCTTATGAAAATTACCAGTCTGAGTGAGTGAGAGTGAGTGATAGTGAGTGAGTGAGTGAGTGAGTGAGTATGAGTGAGAGTGATTGAGTAAGAGAGTGTGTGAGTGAGTGAGAGACAGAATGCCACTGGTTGAGGCATAGGACGATTTCTGGAATACCTTTTTTCTTTTTTTTTGTGGGTTTGTATTCATGAAAGGAAAAAAAAAACGTGCATTTGGAGTGGCCACTCTGAAGAACTGCCCTTTGACCTTGCGTGTAAATATGAATGACGGCGTGTTTGCGTGTGTGTGTGTGTGCGTGCGCTAGTTGTAACGCCCCCCTCCCAGTGCTTGTCAACCCCCCGCCAGGGGTTAAGTGTAGGGTCACCCCCGAGCGGCCAACAATCCCCGCCTTCGCTCCGCCTCTAGCCATGACGTCATTATTTTCTGCGCCAATCAGGTGAAGCGATTTCGTGATGACGTCATCGCGGACGGCGAATGCATCTAATCCGAATTTTCCCTTCGGTGTTGATTCCAACATTCGATACGACGGACCGAGCGACGACGAAGACGAGGCCCCGCGTACCGACCGGGTGGGTTCTTCAAGACGACTTCGATGCGAAACGGGTTATCTCAGGACGTCATCTCGGGAGTCGATGGACGATAACAAGCTACTTAGCCTGGATAAGTGACCGGGTCTATTGTCCCCGATGGAGGCTGAGGGACTAAGGGGGGGGCTGTGGGGCTGGGGGGGAGAGAGGGGGAGGGGGAAGAGGTAGGGGGGTCTTCTCTATCTCTTTCTGCTTTCTCTCTGTGCGCGCGGTTCGGTTCGGCTCGGCTACCTTCTTTTGTTTTCTTCTGGTACTTTTGTGTGCTCTTTGGATAATCCTTTATTTTCTTCAGTTGGCGAGAATTTCGATTCCGTTAATGCTCTGTCTGTCTGTTTGTATGTCCTTGTGCCATTTTGTCTTTGTATCATTATGTCTTTATGTCTTGTCTTGTCTTGTCTGTCTGCATTCTTCCCCTTCTCTTCTCTTCTTTCTCTTCCCCTCTTCTCCTTTCCCTTGCTTCTCCTCTCCCTTGCTTCCCCTCTCCTTTGCTTCCCCTCTCCCTTGCTTCCCCTCTCCCTTGCTTCCCCTCTCCTCTCCTCTCCTCTCCCTTCCTTCCCCTCTTTTCCGTTCCCCTCCTTCCTCATCCGCTCTCCTCCCCTCCTCTCCCTTCCTTCCCCTCTTTTCCGTTCCCCTCCTTCCCCACTCCTCCCTTCCCCCTCCTCTTCCCTCCCTCCCTTCCCCTCCATCCTCCCCACTCCTCCCTTCCCCTCCCCTCCTCCCCCCATCCCATCCCCAGTAGTAGAAACAAGACGATCCTGTCATCCACAGCCTCGAGTGACAGCTACATGGATTCCCCCTCCCCCCTCCCCCTTCCCTCTTCCCTCCTCCCCCCCTCTTGGAAAGACTCCTAGAGTGGCCGCACCTGCTGACCTGTCAGTCTACCTGTCGCTGCCTGTCTGTCTATCTGTCTGTCTGTCACGCTGTGTATGCGGAGCGGTACACAGACAGGCGTAGACAATGATGATATCCAGGGTCGTATGTCGAGTGGGTTGGGAGATTCTGCGGAAGGTTGGAGAGGGAGAGGGAGAGGGAGAGGAAGAGGAAGAGGGAGGCACAGAGGGAGAGGGAGAGATAGAGGGAGGCACATAGTGAGAGTGAGGGAGGCTCAGAGGAGGAAGGAGAGAGTGAGGGAGGCTCAGAGGAGGAAGGAGAAAGAGGGAGGTCCAGAGGGAGAGGGTGAGGGAGAGATGACAGGGGAGCTAGAGGGAGTCAGATACAGACGCATAGATACACATACACACACCCGCACATATACACACACACCCGCACAGAGAGAGAGAGAGAGAGAGAGAGAGAGAGAGAGAGAGAGAGAGAGAGAGAGAGAGAGAGAGAGAGAGAGAGAGAGAGAGAGAGAGAGAGAGAAAAGAGAGAGAGAGAGAAAGAAAAGGAGAAGAGAGAGAGAGAGAGAGAGAGAGAGAGAGAGAGAGAGAGAGAGAGAGAGAGAGAGAGAGAGAGAGAGAGAGAGAGAGAGAGAGAGAGAGAGAGAGAGAGAGAGAGAGAGAGAAATTATTCCAAATTGGAAACATCAGTCAACGCATCTTCCTTTAATGAAAAGAAACAAACTATGTTGACTGAATATGAGAAAGAGAAAAGAGAAGAGAGAATGAGAAAGAAGGAGTAGAGAGAGAAAAAAAAATATTAACAACCCCACGATTCTATTACGCAATCGTAATCCATGACCAAAATAGGAGGCACGCGGCTTAGGAGAAGGCGATAGGGAGAGAGAGTCTGCGCCAGAAGACAGTAGCTGATAAGACAAAGAGGGAAGGTTGAAGAATCTGGCAGCAGTGCCCCCCCCTCCCCCCCTCCCCCCCCTTTTGAGCCGATCTCTGACGCCAAAACCTTCATTAAACTCACATTAAGGCTCCGTGACTTATTTTTGCCAGGCATAGTGGGCGGGGGGAGGAAGGGGTTGGGGGTAGGGGGCAGACAGGCAGAGTGTGATCAGCCCATTGATGATCACTCTGCCATGCCCTTCTGACACCTTCTTCTCGTCCTTCCCTCCCCTCTCTTCCCTCTTCTCTCCTCTCTCTCTCTTTCTCTCTCTCTCTCTCTCTCTCTCTCTCTCCCTCCCTCCCTCCCTCCCTCCTCTCCCTCCCTCCTCCCTCCCCCCCCCCCTCCCTCCCTCTCTCTCCTCCTCTCTCTCTCTCTCTCTCTCTCTCTCTCTCTCTCTCTCTCTCTCTCTCTCTCTCTCTCTCTCTCTCTCTCTCTCTCTCTCTCTCTTCTCTCTTCTTCTCTCTCTTCTCTCTCTTTCTCTCTCTCTCTCTCTCTCTCTCTCTCTCTCTCTCTCTCTCTCTCTCTCTCTCTCTCTCTCTCTCTCTCTCTCTCTCTCTCTCTCTCTCCCTCTCTCTCTCTCTCATATATAGATAGAGATAGATAGATAGATAGATATATAGATATATCTCTACATACACATACGCGTATATCCCCATCTATCTATATATCTATCAATTTATCTGTTGTATCGAGGGCATCCTCTTTCTCCGGCAGCCATCCTTCCTCTCCTTTCTGCCTCCGTGGCACTTCACCCCCCTCCCCCCCCACCACCACCCCCCGCTAAGCAGCTCTCCGAGAGACAGTAGATCACCCGGGTAGGAGGATGAAAGTTGAGAGAGAGAGAGGGAGAGAGAGAGAGAGAGAGAGAGAGAGGGAGAGAGAGAGAGAGAGAGAGAGAGAGAGAGAAAGAGAGTGTGAGAGTAAGAGTGAGTGTGAGTGAGTGAGTGAGTGAGAGTGAAAATCAGAGTGAGAGTGACAAGATTAGAGAGAAAATGAGAGAAAGAGAGAGAACGCGAGATATTGTAAGAAAGGCTAAATGAGAAAAAGGGAGAGGAAGAAAAGGACGCACGAAAGAGAGAGAAGAGTAAAATGAAGTAATAGTAAAATGAAAGAAAGAGTAAAGTCAAGAGAGATGAAAGAGAAAGAGCGAGCGAAAGAGACCAAGAAAGAACAAGAGCAAAAGAGAGAGAGAGAGAGAGAGAGAGAGAGAGAGAGAGAGAGAGAGAGAGAGAGAGAGAGAGAGAGAGAGAGCGAAAGAGAGCCAGAGAGAACAAGATCAAAAGAGAGAACGAGATCAAAAGAGAGAAAGAAAGACCAAGAGCGAAAGAGAGCCAGAGAGAACGAGATCAAAAGAGAGAGAACAAGATCAAAAGAGAGAAAGAGAGCGAGCGAAAGAGAGCCAGAGAAGAGGCAGGGTAAGTCGAGCGCGCAGGAGCCCCCAGCTGCTCGATTATGGCTTTATAGCTCCATTAAATACGTATTATTAGATTTACGAGGTTTCTGTTTAATGGTCGCCTCCTCGTGATATCAACTTCCAAGAAGGCGACCCTCTCACACATGGGCGGCCGGATGTGCGGGCGGTCTCGGAGGCTGGGTGGGCGTGAGGCTGGGGTTGATAGGGGGAGAGCGTGAGGGGTGTAAGGGCTGGGGGACTTGATAGGGGTTTAAGAATGGGATGGGGCGTGAGGGCGGTGTGGGCGTAAGAGATGGGTTTAGGGCTAGGTCTAAGGAGCTGTGGGTGGTGTGGGCGTGAATGGCTGGGTTTGGGTATTTGGAGTGGGCGTTGTGAGCAGGGAGGAACTGCTGGTTACTTACACTCGCCCGGAGAGATATGGAGAGAGAGCGCTGTGATGGCACGTGTGTCGGGGGTGGGGGAGGGGAGGGGGGGAGGGAGGAAGGAGGAGGGAGAAGGGAGAGGCGGGGGTGGGGGTGGAGTGAGGGTGAGGGTGAGGGAGGTGATAATGGCGGAGGTGGGCTGAGTGGGCGGCGAGGAGGCGAGAAAGGAGGGGGGAGACGTGTCACTATCCACTTCCCCATACCCTCCTCCTCCCTTTCCCCCTCCCATCTCCTCCCCCCTCCCCTCCCCCAGTGTGCGTCCGCTCGGTGGCACTTTTCTCTATCCATGTGTGTCTGTCTATCTGATGTAACTATGCGTCTGTCTGTCTGTCTGCTGCAGGAATTGCACCGCCTCTGAGACTCTGAGGGCATACTTACGAGGATGGCATGCGAGTGCCGATGGGACGTAAACATGGTGGAAGGCGGTGGGCGTCGGTGGGCGGTGGGCGTCGGAAGGTGTCGGAGGGCGTCGTAGGGCAGTGGGCGTCGTAGGGTGGTGGGTGTCGGTGGGCGGTAGGCGTCGTAGGGCAGTGGGCGGCGGAGGGTGGTGGGCGGCGGAGGGCGGAATGCGGTGTCCTATCCCTCGCGGAGTCAGAGGGTCGGATGGCGGGTGGGCGGGCGGATGATCCGTGGGCGTCGCAGTGGGCGGCCGTCAGGATGATGGAGGACGCGGTCGAGCGGTCCCGACTGGCCTGGGAATATCGCACAAACGGCGCCATTAATGAATTGTGTTTCTATTTATCATCGGCGTGTCAATGGCGGTCGCGGAGGCCGGACCAGAGGGGCGCAAGCGACGTCGCGGCTCTTGGGGCGCGAGGCTGCAAGGGCGGTGGGCGTGCGCGGGCGACAAGAGGGCGCATGACCAAATGAATGGCCGAACATGCACGCTGATGCAGCCACGCGAGGGCCTAAGCCGGGCTCGTGCTACGGGGAAAGCGCCCTTGTGCCCGGGGGCGGAGGGGCGGCCAGCCACCGGGGGCGCCAGATGCCCGGAGGAGGCGAGGACGCTGATTGATACTTAAGATAACATACCGACCCAGCGGGGACGCGCCAGACAGTGTGGTGCCCCGGCGGTGGGGGAGGGATGGGGAGGATCGGATGGGGAAGGATGGAATGGGATGGGGAGGGGTTAGGAGGAATGGGGATGGGGAAAGATGGAATGGGATGGTGAGGGATGGGAAGGGAAGGGGAGAGGAAGCGTAAGGTAGGGAAGGGGAGGAAAAGGACTTGATCCTCCGACTTGACGCCGAAGATTTCGTGATGAAATGAATTCTTGTACTTTGGTTTCACAGCCGCTATTTTTATTATACTTATTTCCCCACCGAAGATATGAATTGATCACATTTACTCCCCACCATTAACCTCCCCCTCTCCCCACAGGATATAAACATTGAGGAAACTAACCCTTTCTCTTTCTCTCTCTTTCTCCCCAACAGTCTGGTACCGACGACCGCGTGTCCGACATGGAGCAAGAGGACAGCCTCGGCCTGACGGGCGGCGGGCGCGACAGCCCCCTCAAGCCCGGCGTCGGGGGCTGCGGGGGCGGCATGGAGGGGGAGGACATCCTGGCCAAGCTCCGCCAGCAGGTATCGGCGGCGTCGCTCTTCAGCCACACCCGGGAGAGCATCCTAGGCGGCTCCCCCCCTCCCCCCGGCTCGCCCAACAACAACAACAACAACAATAACAACAACAATAACGGGCACAACCTCTACGACCGCCTCCACACCCTCCTGCAGGCCAAGATGAAGAGGGAGGTGAGTAAGACGCAGCTTCCGGTCTTGGTATTACTCATCAAGTGGCTCATCACGACACGTTACTCATAAAGCCACTTTAGGCTGATCACGATGTTTTACTCATCAAGTGTGGCTGATCATGTGTTACTCATCAAGTGTGGCTGATCACGAGGTTTTACTCATAAAGTGGCTGATCACCATAACGTTACTCATCAAGTAGCTGATCACGATGTGTTACTCATCAAGTGGCTGATAACGATGACACGCGTCGCACTCTTATTCATCCACAGGTGTATGCTCATAGGTTTATTAATGATAGGACTTGGTCATTAGCCGTAATTAGGGCTATGAGACAGGTGTCAGAAAATAGTTAGATAGACGTGATGAGAACTCGAAACGATGAGGTAGGATTGAGTTTGTTGTGATGAATGTTGATCAAGGGATGAATAAGGGATGAATGAGACTGAATAACTTACATTACGTCTCAGTTCATGTTATGGAGTTATTCAGCCTTTTTTATGTACTGAATTGAAGGGAGTCCAGTCAGGAGGCGGGGTAAACGTGTAAAGAACATGTAGGACATTTAAGGACTCCCCCCGATGGTAGATTGGAAGGAGGGGAGGTGGAGGGGAGGTGGGGTGGAGTGGCGGAGGTGGAGGGCCCGAGCAGGTGCCCGGCGGTGATCCCAGTTCCATAAAAGCCGATTGTGAGACACTAACCGATGCGGAGAGAGAGGCTGTTTTCTCAGCGCATCCCCCCGGCGACTTTTATAGGTCGTTTTGTCATGTTCCGCGTCACCAGCTCGAGTCGGGAGGCTTATCGTCTGGTTCCATTAAATCCCTCTCGAGTGTCGCCGCCCTCGCCGTCGCCCGGGACGAGACGAGACGAGGCGAGAGAGTGGGCGGTTCTGGAGAGCGGATGTCTTATTTGTACGTCGCGTTTCCTTTCCTCCGAGCCGCAAAGGATGAGTGACATGTTTGTTTCTTGTTTCAGGAGGACGGTGAGGGGGACGAGGACTCGCGCGACCTGGTGCTCCGGGCGGAGGCGCTGCAGAGGCAGAGGGAGTCGCTGCTGTCGTCGCCACAGGCGCTCATGAACGCCATGAGGGGCGGCGGGCCGCCCTCGCTGGTGCCCCCCGGGCCGCACCTGCCGTTCATCCCCAGCACGGTCGGCCTCCCGCCCACCTCGCAGATGCCGCCCACGCCCGGCTCGGCTGGGTCACGCGACTCCTCCGGCAATGGCACACGCACGCCCTCGCACACGCCCGAGCCGCACCAGAGTCAGCAGTCCTGGAGCTTCGAGGAGCAGTTCAAACAGGTGAGTCCGCTTCCTCTGTCCAAGGAACTGTCTATGAAAGTCGCCATAAAACTGATATCACAGTACCCACAATGCAGAGAGAGAGAGAGAGAGAGAAAGAGAAAGAGAAAGAGAAAGAGAAAGAGAAAGAGAAAGAGAAAGAGAAAGAGAAAGAGAAAGAGAGAGAGAGAGAGAGAGAGAGAGAGAGAGAGAGAGAGAGAGAGAGAGAGAGAGAGAGAGAGAGAGAGAAAGAGAAAGAGAAAGAGAAAGAGAAAGAGTGAGAGAGAAAGGGGGGGGGGGAGAAAGAGAAAAAAAAGTGAGTGAGTCGACGTAGAGTTTGTGCAGCGGGACATCCGTCAACTGATCCTGAAAGTCGTAAAGAGTATAGCCAGGCGTTAGATTAATAGGACCTCCTTATCCGATACGACTGGAAAGAAGACCTGTTTTTTTTCCTATCATTTGTCAAGACAGCTGTTAATTGATAATTACTTACTAATACAAAATCGTTCGGATTATAGTTCCTCGACAGTTGTTTGATTGTTGTCAGGTAATGAGTGTTTGGCTATCGTTAGTGGATAGCTGTTAGATAGTTGTAGATATAAGTGTTGATAGGAATTGTTGTTGTTGAAACGGCAACTACATGCCACACGTCCTCGGTAATTATCAATTTATCGCACGGAATGAGATTTTGTTTGGGGACAGATTGTTGTTAACGAATGTTAATTAATAAGTCTGAGGTGTCTATTACATCAAATCTTCACATTTCCTATAAAAAAAAGAGAAAGATTTGTATTAGCATTTCATCCCGAAAAAGCTACTGAATAAAAGAACAAAAAAATAATACGGTGCACTAAATTATTACATAATACGTTCTCGAGTTTTAACGGTTATTGCAAATGATCATACAATGACCCTCGTTCAGGCGTGCCAACCTTTAAGAATCGTATTATTCAAATAATAATTTTAATAACCTTTTATTTTATTTTTTTTTTTTTTATCCATATATCATCATCTACAATCTAAACTGAGCAATTTGATATGTAAATTCTCCTTTTTAACGATTTGAGAAATATCCGACCATTTCAAAACTAAATATTTTAATTTTCCCGCGCTTTTTGATCATCCGGGTTCTTCGAGTTGATAAGTCATGCAAATTGGTTCCCGAGATGCGAGTGAGGGTTCAACCGCTCGCTTGAACCCTTCTCTTACCTGGAACTCTGGACTGGTTGAACACATACAGAGAGAGAGGGAGAGGGAGAGGGAGAGGGAGAGAGGGGGGAGGAAGGGAGAGAAAAGGGGGGAAGTGAGAGGGAGGAATAAAGCGAAATGGAGAGAAGAAGAAGAAGAGAGGGAAGAAGGGAGGGAAGAAGAGAGAGGGTGAGAGGGGATGGTGGGAGGAGAGAGGAAGAGAGGGAAAAGGAGAGAGAAAGAGAAAAGAGAGGGGGAGGAAGGATAATTGGCGGAGGAGAGAGCATAGGAAATAGACTGAAAGACATGACATCCTTGACATCCAGAGAAAAGAACCATTTTTTCCCAGAAAAAAAAAATCATAATAATCAGACATCAAACCCCAAGCAATGACGACTCTCACGGCCTCGCTCTGCTTGCAAAGTCATCACCTCTTGGCATTTCTCGGCGCCTTTCAGTCCCCTTCCCCCCCTCCCCCTCCCCCCCTCCCCCTTTCCTCCCATATCCCTGTCCTTGCCTCGAGGTCGAGCGCCATGTCGGGGGGGGGGGGGGAGCCCTTAATACGAACGGCGAGCGAGGGCCGTTTGCCCCGCACCGCGCGAGATGGACGAGCGATAAGGAGAGGGCCCAGTAATATCCCGTGGCCTGATGTGTTGGCAGCAAGCGGATGATAGGTTAGGGTCGAGTAATAACAATCATTAAGGGATTGTTGAGAGTTGTCCATCAGCGCGGCGTCTCCCGGCAGCCAGTCACGTCGCTCGGCCCGCCGTCGTGGTCCGCCATTGGCTCCCGGACGCGCCAACCTTGCTATTACCCGGCCGGCTACCGGACTTCGATCTCGTCTCCACCTGCGCGATTATATCATTGCATTTATTCTCCCTCGCTTGTAATTTGCATGTGAAGGAATATTGGTTATGTGCAGGGCAGGATAATGACGATTTTTCCCCCTCCTCTCTCCTCTCTCTCCTCTCCCCCCCTTCCCTTCCCTTCCCTTCCCTTCCCTTCCCTTCCCTTCCCTTCCCTTCCCTCTCCCGCTCGTCCGTCCGTCCGTCCGTCCGTCCGCCCTTGCGCATCCCGATGTGCTTTTGTTTTTCGGCCATTTGCAGTTCGCGGGGATACAAAAGCGAGATTGCCCGAGCTTAATCATTCTCCTTCTCTCGGGATAATTGAGATGAGTTGCAGATCATCGCATTTTTGGAGGGACGGAGGTTCGCATGTTGAATATAAATGATATTTTGATGATTTTCGGGCTGAGGGCTGCCGGGATAAGGGACGAGCGAGCGCTTGATAGAACTGGCTCGGAAGGTTACTTACTTGGGAGTGAATTCCACATCGTTCTCCTGAAGACTTATTCCAACATTTATATATTTTTTTTCCAAGTCGAACTTGGCATATCAGGTCATTTTCCTTGGCTGGGTGAACAGGTCAGTGCGTGCAAGGTTAGGCCAAGGGTGAGATATGAACCAACAACAACAATAGTAGCAACAGAAAACAAAATGATATGATTAAGAACAAAAGCCATAGAACGCATAACGAAACAACAGCACTACCAACAACAATAAAAACACCGAGAGAGTCAGAATCCCTTGAGAAAGAAGGCAACGCAGAGCATGCAGAACAAGCAGAAGACAGCAGGAAACAGCAGACATTTTTGCACCAAAGGGGAATAAAGGGGTAGGGGATGGGGGGGGGGGGCTCGAACACCAGGAGGCAGCGAGTGATAGCAAGACTCCTGGCTGTCTCTGGTCGGTTCGGCTTTAACACACGAAGTCAGACCAAGCCGAGTTCTTTTGTTGGGGGGGGGGGGGGGGCGCCGCTCCCCTGACGCTGACGGCTGGCTGATTCGCCGGCTGACGTGTCCCTGGTTCCTGATGTCATCCTTTTTTAATCACATTTTCCTTCTGTGAATCCCTGTGACATTCTATATTCGTTGAGTCGTTGAGTTCCCGATCTTACTTACCCTCGACTCTTCCAATCCTCATTCCAGCCCTAATTCCAACTTGTTTGAACCCTAATTCCAACCTGTCTTTGAACCCCGATTCCGACCAGTCTTCTTTGAACCCCGATTCCAGCCTGTCTTCTTTGTGAACCCCGATTCCAACCTGTCTTCTTTGAACCCCGATTCCAACCAGTCTTTGAACCCTGATTCCAATCTGTCTTCTTTGAACCCCGATTCCAACCTGTCTTCTTTGAACCCCGATTCCAGCCTGCCTTCTTTGAACCCCGATTCCAACCTGTCTTCTTTGAACCCTGATTCCAATCTGTCTTCTTTGAACCCCGATTCCAACCTGTCTTCTTTGAACCCCGATTCCAGCCTGCCTTCTTTGAACCCCGATTCCAACCTGTCTTCTTTGAACCCCGATTCCAACCTGTCTTCTTTGAACCCTGATTCCAACCTGTCTTCTTTGAACCCCGATTCCAACCTGTCTTCTTTGAACCCCGATTCCTACCTGTCTTCTTTGAATCTCGATTCCGACCAGTCTTCTTTGAACCCTGATTCCAACCAGTCTTTGAACCCCGATTCCAACCTGTCTTCTTTGAACCCTGATTCCAATCTGTCTTCTTTGAACCCCGATTCCAACCTGTCTTCTTTGAACCCCGATTCCAACCAGTCTTTTTTGAACCCTGATTCCAATCTGTCTTCTTTGAACTCTGATTCCGACCAGTCTTCTTTGAACCCCGATTCCAACCAGTCTTTGAACCCCGATTCCAACCTGTCTTCTTTGAACCCCGATTCCAACCTGTCTTCTTTGAATCCCGATTCCAACCAGTCTTTGAACACTGATTCCAACCTGTCTTCTTTGAACCCCGATTCCAATCTGTCTTCTTTGAACCCCGATTCCTACCAGTCTTCTTTGAACCCTGATTCCAACCTGTCTTCTTTGAACCCTAATTCCAATCTGTCTTCTTTGAACCCTCATTCCTCTCCCGAGTCACGTGGCATCACGTCGCTCTCCGACCTTCGTATCAATATTATGCATGTTCTTCCCTTAGCCATGCACTCGCTGTACCGTACAGCCAGCAGGTGTTCATGCTCGTAATCAGGTGCGGTTTGGAGCATAGATATATATATTCGTCTAGTGCAAAGAGTCACTTAGGCTGCTAGTCGTAATTGCAAAACCGAAAGTGCTTATTTAATTTGCTCGGAGTATTGAGTGAGAAAGTTATGCTTTTACTGCCTTGTGTGTGTGCAACAACGGGTTTTATTCGCCGCCGTCCGTGGTAGTTGTGTCTTCGCGGCTGCAACCCGTGTAACTGCAATTCGCTGCAATTCGCCGACTTGGTGACGTAGGTGTGAACTCCGCCTTCCGAAAACTCAATATGCAACACTGGGGAGTATATAAAACTCTAATGTTTCCGAGATCGACACCCAGAAAAAAGGGGGTTCATTTGCATAGAAGTTATCAGAGTTTTTGTTGTCTTTTTTTTGTAGATGGTGGCGTCAGATAATGTGTCGGGAACAATAAACGAAGGTGAGTGTTTTGGGCGAGCGGTTTTGGGCGCGGAACGGGCGGGCGGGCGGGCGGCGAGCGCAGACACCGCTAATGAATGTGTGATCCTGTTTTATGTTTTATGATTTTTATTTTATATTTTTTTTCTTCTCAGTATTTTTTTTTCTTTTAAGGCGAACATCAAGTGGCACTTTTATGTGGACGTTTTATATCCCGTCTTTAACGCGAGGTTGAGTCTCTCCGTCGCCGCTTCCTTGTGAGCCGTCGGTAGATTTTCATTTGATACGTCGCGGAGTGGTTAGCATGTTGCAAATAGGAAATTGAATAGCCAGTCCATCGGGGTAGTGTTGTCGGTGTAAAACAAAGAGAAGGACGAGGTGTCTCCTCTCCTGGGAGATTTACTGTCACGGGTTAACAGATGGGTATATACAAATCGGATAACGAGAGGGACTCTTCCAAGTTTCGGGTCTCTGCGAGGGGCATTCTCGTCGTCGCCTTCGTCAGTGTTGGCTTCATCTTCGATCCCCTACCTTCCTTCGCCCCTCGCTTGGCTATCTAAGCTTTCGCTTTATATCTCTCTCTGTCTCTGTCTCTCTGTCTCTATCTCTCTGTCTCTTTGTCTGTCTCTCTCTCTCTGTCATTGTTTCTCTGTCATTGTTTCTCTCTCTCTCTCTCTCTCTCTCTCTCTCTCTCTCTCTCTCTCTCTCTCTCTCTCTCTCTCTCTCTCTCTCTCTCTCCCGCCCCCCCCTCCTCCGGCGTTGAGCTCAGCAAACGGGGAGGGATACGGCACATCAGCGGCTGACTTGTTAGACGGTAGGAAAAAAGAAGGAGACAGGACGGGCGTGGCGAAAAGGTAGGCACGGGGGGAAGAGGGGGGGGGGGAGGCGTGGCGTTCCGGCTTACTCCTTCGCTTGTCCCGTGTAGGAGTGTCGGAGGATCGGAGGATCGGAGCCTCTTAGCGCACACGAATCCTGCGGCCGCCGCGATCATTCCGGCAAAAGGGGAGTTCAATGGGCCCTGAAAACCGTGGTGTTGAATAACGTACGTCCTCTCGGGTTTATGCCTGGCGCTAATAAGCAATAAAGATGGGCTTGTGGTTTCACGCCAGCTGCTTGTTGAGAGATTTGCATGACTAGACGGAGAGGGATGGCGTGCCTGCGTCGAGCTGCATGACCAGGCGGGCGCAAGGCCTCTTTATCGGGCCGCCCGCCTGCCGACGTAGGCGTGAGGAGAGAGAGAGACTTCGTGAGGGGAATGAGAGGGAGAAAGGACGGGGAGAGTGAGGGAGGTTGTATTAATACATTCAGGGACGTGATGTCACCGCGATAGTGCGTGTGAGAAAGGGAGAATTGACTTCGGATTATGATTCCTGAAACGGGGAGGGATAGGGTCGATTGCGGAGCAAAGAATCTCGAGTTAATGTGTCGCTATCATCGTCGTTATCAAGTTTATTATTCGTCGTCGTCGTCGTCATTTATGTCATCCTTTCCATCCTCCTCCTCTCTTCGTCCTCCCCCACCCCCATCCCTCACCTCTCCTCAGTAGACACCTTCCCCGGTGGCATTAGATTTTCCTTCCACCCGAACCGGCCATCTTGAAATCATCCCCTGGCGTAGGCGCCCTCCTTCCCTCCTCCGCCCCCCTCCCCCCCTTTCCTCCTTCTCCCTCCTTCACCCGACGCCCCTCCCCCCTCCCCCTCCCCTCCCCCCTCCCTCCCTCTCCTGCAGATGGTTATTGTGAGATGTTATATCATCTTATTTAGCGTCGTTCCAGGAGTCCCGTCGGAGTAAGGATGGGTCGTAACCGCGGCGTCCTCTCGCCCGAGCAGTTCGGGTAATTATACGATGCATTACTTCAATGGCTGCCAAATTACACGGCCGGCGCCCATGACCGCAGCTCCTCGGCCGCCTCCACCTTCCTCCCATAACTACCGCACTTTTGCCGCAGTTCTGCCGCCGCCGCGCCGAGACGCCGCCACGCCGCCGCTGCCGCCGCACGCGACCGCAAATCTTCCAGCCGAACGCCGCGCGCGCATTGGCGTGACGGGCGGCGACTCCAGGTGGGCGTCGGAGGGGCGTGGGGCGTCCTGTCCTGCTAGGAGTCTAGGTGGCACTCGGACGCCCCTCCCCCCCCTCGCTGCCAACCGAGACGCGCCCTTTTCGCCATGGCGTCGGCGGTCGGCTCGCGATGGGCGGCGGCGCTGTCGAGAGGCTCGTGTTAGTGTCATATTCGGGATGATGATGGTGATGATGATGGTGGTGATGGTGATGGTGGTGATGATGATGGGAATGATAATGACAATACAAGGAAAGGTATTTGGGATGTAGCAATAACAAGGAACAGAAACAAAACTATCCTTTGACTTTTTAATAATTCCATGGTGATGATTAACCTCCTCCTCGAATAGGTCCTTGTCCTCAGGGTCGTGATTGTCATTGTCACCTTCATCATCATCGCCATCGCTATCACTATCACTATCACCATCAGCACCGCCACCATTATCATCATTACCATCATCACCAACTGTGTATTGTTCTGCTCTCCCTCCCCTTCCCCTCTCCTCTCCTTCCCCTTCCCCTCTCCCCTTCCCCTTTCCCCTTCCCCTCTCCTTCCCCTTTCCCCTTCCCCTTCCCCTTCCCTCTCCTTCCCCTCTTCCCTCCCATTCCCTTCTCCCTTCCCTTCCCTCTCCCCTTCCCTTCCCTTCCCCTCTCCCCTTCCTTTCACCTCTCCCCCTCCCCTTCCCCTCCCCTTCACCACTCTCCCTTCTCCCCCTCCCCCCTCCCCTCCCCCCTCCGTTGCGGGTGCTGCGTGTGGCCGCCCGGACTGCCGCTGCGGAAGGTCAGCAAGGCCACCGGCTTTGGCAGACGGAATAATTACGGAATATTACCCTAATAAGTCAGCCGCGCCGGGATCTGCGCACTTAATTAATACGTCTCCTGGCGGCGCTAACGACCGGCGCTCCGCGTGCTCGGCGCCGCTGTGAGTGCAGGAGCAGGCGAGGGCGGCGCTGACGGCGAGGCGGGAGTAGCGGCAGCGGCGGCGGCGGCGGCGGTGGCGGTGGCGGCGGCGACGTCCTCAGCGGCCGGCGCGGCGTCCTGCAGTTAGGCTGCGGGAACTTCGCTTCTCCTCACAATTATATGGAAGAATTAGCGTTGTAAGCATGAGCGGGCGAGGAGGGCGGGCCGGCGGGCCGACTCGGTCCTTCGGCGCATGGGGCGGAGAGGCGAAAGTCGCGTGGCGGGAGGGGGGGCGAGTCGCGGGTCCGGGCCAGGGCGCTCTGAGCTTTCCGACGGAGGGCGCGCTGCGGCGGAGGCGGTTCGCGGGAGATTTATCCTTATGGCTATAGGTGATAGTGGCGAAAATGGCGTTCCAGGTTGGCCCGCTCGACGCTTATGATTGGTTTATGAGCGGAGGTGCAGCGCGGCGCCAGGCGATATTCGACGCTGTGGCGGGGCGACGGAAGGGCGTCGAGGGGGTCGCGCCGACGGTGTGGGATGCGGCTTCAATATGCCGGTTGCCGGGGTCATGATATGCTAATGAAGCTTCAACGTGTGTCAATCACCAGCGGCAGACGTGGGACTGCACCGCCAACGCCACAGCAATAGGAACGGCAGAAACGCGAACGAATCGACGCGACCCGACGAAACGAACGAAACCCCCGGAACGCACGAACGGAGGCGTGTTGTCGTCGTCGACTGGCTTTCGTAACCCCGAATTCACCGAAGGAATCGACGCGGATCGGAGGCAATGGCGCCGCCGACAGAACGACACTCCCCGAAGGAAAATCCCGAGAGAAACAAAGATGAAACACGAAGGTCGGTGCAGCGAGAACGCCGAACCCGGACCAAAGCCGCTAGCCGCAGGGCATGCCGTATTGCAAATTCTTCATATGCAAAGTTGCAGTAAATTGGCCAGCTCTACGTCAAGTGTAAGTGTATAAATACCTTCAGACATGATTCTTGCCGGATACCTAACGACTTCTTGCCCAGGTAGATGAAGCTACCTGGCTAGGGACTACCTGGATGGGGACTACCTGGCCGGGGCTACCTGGCTAGGGACTACCTGCCCGGGGACTACCTAGCTGGGGACTACCAGGCTGGGGCTACCTGGATGGGGACTATCTGGTGAGACTACCTGGCTAGATGTGGGCGCGACACTTGCAAGGGAGAGACAGACAACGAGGGCGCTGAAACGGGAGACAAATTTCATGTTTACTAAAAAAAAAGGCGTTTAGATCAAAACAAATCAAATCAGCGAATTATCCTCAATGCTATTAATATTTACCTATTTTTTCGATAAGATTGAATAAATTTTCTTGATCTGATGTTTATTATGGAGTGGTGATTCTTCTCGTGCAAAGTCGAATAGCAATTTTTAATTAGTTCAGATCATTAGACAGAAGCTCCATTTTCGTAAACGGATGTTGAATGTTCTTAGGGAATCAGTTGAAGATAGGGTGTAGAGGAGAAATAGTTTTGGGTGAAATCTCTCTCTCTCTCTCTCTCTCTCTCTCTCTCTCTCTCTCTCTCTCTCTCTCTC
>NW_028234443.1:2348007-2355386 GCF_977035675.1 Penaeus japonicus
CTCTCTCCTTCCCTCCCTCCCTCCCTCCCTCCCTCCCTCCTTCCTTCCTATCCCTCCCTCCCTCCTTCCTATCCCTCCATCCTTCCCTCCCTCTCTCCCTTCCTTCCTTCCCTCCCTCTCTCCCTCCCTCAAATTCAACTCCGGAGATTCCCGGCTCGATGTCAACAGCCAATGAAGTACATCGCGAACTCATCAATTATTTGTGCATTAGGGATGTGGTCTGCCTTGCAACATCGCCTCGTCTGCAATTATCCTTCTTTGCAAAAAGAAAAACAAAAACAAATTGAGTCTTTACCATGCGCTGTGTGACAGTTTTGGCACGGCGTTGCCCATGGTTGTGGTGGGGGCTGGTGTGACACGCATACATGCACGCACATCGGGGAGGGAGAGGGAGAGGGAGAGGGAGAGGGAGAGGGAGAGGGAGAGGGAGAGGGAGAGGGAGAGGGAGAGGGAGAGGGAGAGGGAGAGGGAGAGAGAGAGAGAGTAGAGAAAAGAGAGAAAAAAAGAGAGAGAGAGGAAGGGGAGAGGGAGAGAGGGAGGGAGGGGGAGAGAGAGGAAGGGAGAGGGAGAGGGAGAGGGAGAGAGAGAGAGAGAGAGAGAGAGAGAGAGAGAGAGAGAGAGAGAGAGAGAGAGAGAGAGAGAGAGAGAGAGAGAGAGAGAGAGAGAGGGAGAGAGGAAAATTCTTTCCTCATCCCTCTCTAACTCTTCCCATCCTTTCCCCCTCTCTCTTTCACTCCCACTCATTCTTTCTCTTCCACTCCCACTCCCTCTTTCTCTCTCTCTCTCTCTCTCTCTCTCTCTCTCTCTCTCTCTCTCTCTCTCTCTCTCTCTCTCCCCCTCTCTCTCTCCCCCTCTCTCTCTCCCTCTCCCCTCCCTCCCTCCCTTTCCCTCCCATTCCCTCCCTCCCTCCCTCCCTCCCTTTCCCTCCCATTCCCTCCCTCTCCCTCCCTCCCTCCCTCCCTCCCTCCCTCCCTCCCTCCCTCCCTCCCTCCCTATCCCTCTCCCTCTCCCACTCCCACTCCCTCTCCCTCTCTCTCTCTCACTGCCACTCCCACTCCCACTCTCTCCCACTCCCACTCTCTCTCTCTCTCTCTCTCTCTCACTGCCACTCCCACTCCCACTCTCTCCCACTCCCACTCTCTCTCTCTCTCTCTCTCTCCCACTCCCACTCCCTCTCCCACTCTCTCTCCCACTCCCACTCCCACTCCTTCTCCCTCTCCCACTCCCACTCTCTCTCTCCCACTCCCACTCCCTCTCCCACTCTCTCTCCCACTCCCACTCCCACTCCCACTCCCTCTCCCACTCTCTCTCCCACTCCCACTCCCTCTCTCTCTCACTGCCACTCACATGCCGCCATCTTAGTTCCGTCCCCAACCCGCGTGTCTGCCTGTATACCCGCGCTATTGATTTCGGGGCCCGCCCATTCCTCCTCCTCTTCCTCCTCCTCTTCTTCCTCCTCCTCTTCCTCCTCCTCTTCCTCCTCCTCTTCTTCCTCCTCCTCCTCCTCTTTCTCCTCTTTCTCTTCCTCCTCCTCTTCTTCTTCTTCTTCTTCTTCTTCTTCCTCCTCCTCTTTCTCCTCCTCTTTCTCCTCCTCTTTCTCCTCCTCTTTCTCCTTCTTCTTCCTCCTCTTCCTCCTCCTCCTTCTCTTCCTCCTCCTCTTTCTCCTCTTCCTCCTCCTCTTCTTCCTTCTCTTCCTCCTTCTCTTCCTCCTTCTCTTCCTCCTCCTCTTTCTCTTCTTCCTTCTCTTCCTCCTCCTCCTCTTCCTCCTCTTCTTCCTTCTCTTCTTCTTCTTCCTCTTCTTCTTCTTCTTCTTCTATCTTCTACCCTGTGTCTCTCTCCTTCTATTTCCTATCCCTTCCCCCCTCTCTCATCCTCCTCTCTCATTCCCCTCATCCTCCTCTCCTATCCTTAACAGCCCCTCCCTTCCCCCCTCGCCCATCCCCCTCTCTCACCCCTCTCTCATCCCCCTCTCTCATCCCCCTCTCCCATCGTCCTCCTCCTCTCCTATCCTATCCTTAACATCCCCCCCTCGCCCATCCTCCTCTCCTCTCCTTCCCCTCCCCCCCTCACCATCCGTTATGCCGGGGGATCATTATGGCGTAATTAGGGTCCACATTGGCAGGTATTACGCTGGTTTATGGGGCCGTTCACGAGGTATGTTATCATAGGCGCTGATGGATGACGCCCGCCTCTTTGCTACCGTGATTGAAAGCTACGGGCGGACTGAGGGAGGCTGAGGGGAGGGCGGGCGGACTGGGGGGGATGGGGGGATGCTCTCGGGTGGGCGTGCGGGCGTCTGATTGGCTCGAGTGGACGTCTGATTGGTTCGAGTGGGCGTGAGGGAGACGAGGGTGAGTTCTTTTCCCCCGTTGGGGGATGGTGGGTCGAGTTGGGTGTGGGCGTGGGCGTGCGTGCGTGCGTGAGGGGATGCGTCTCCCCCCCCTTAGGCGCTGTCGGAGTGGACACGGTGGTGTTTAGGGACGCGGGTAGACCCTGCAATCGGCGTTGTCTAAGACCTGCAATCGGCGTCGTTTAAGCCGTGCAATCGGGGTCATTAGGGATCTAAGGAGATCTTAAAGTTCACCCGCCGATATCCCCATACGGGGCTTGAAGCCGGCGCGTCTGGGATGTAAAGTGGGCCAACTGCCTATTGTTTGTTATTGATGGCACTGCTCGATTCCCCGGGCTGGGTGTGTCTCGCGGGCGTGTAAGGGCGGCGGGGGTTTCTATCTATTTTTTTTTTCTTTTTTTTTGAGGGTGGGTGGGTTGAAGTGGGTGGAAGGTGATTTTTATTTTATTTTTATTTTTTATATTTTTATTTTGCAGCAGGAGTGTTAGAGGAATTAATGCATTTTATTTATTTATTTATTTATTAATAAGTAGGATTTTGAAGGGAATTGATATCGGTTGATTTTCTTTCTGTAGGATCGGAGGAAGACGAAGTTGATCGATGGTTGAGGAAGGGAATTGAATGGGATTGTTATTATCATTATCATTATTTTGAATAGGATATTAAAGGAAAGAAAAAAAGAATTCGACTGAGTTCTCATCGCGGGATGAAAGAGAAATTAATAAAGACAAGAGAATAATTATTTTTTATTAGGATTAGAAATAAAGAAGGAACGAATGGATTTTTTTATATATCAAATTAGGAATAAATGATATGAATTTTTTTTTAAATTCATCTGGATAGGAACGATTAAAGGATGGATAGATTTGTATTTTACATGAGGATAAGGAAGAGAAAGGAATGGGGGAGAAAAATCAACAGAAGGAAGACCTGATGGCGTCCTTTGATCCCTGATGAGAAAGAGGAAGACTCGTGACCCTGACCCTTACCCCCCCCCCCACACACCTCAACAACCCCCACCCCCTCACCCCCACCCACCCACCCTCTTCTTTCTCCTCTTCTCCTCCTCCTCCTCCATGACCTGATCTGACTGTCTCGAATTCCAAAGTTTCGGGTCGCTGGTCAAAGTCATGACCTCGTTTCACATGGGTCATCATTGCCCTTCTTAATGTCAATTTGGGTGCCCTTGTTACGCTGTCTTTAAGGGTGTCTTTAATTAAGGGATGGCGAGGAGTCGCGCGGATTTAAGGGCAGAGATACTTACTTTAAAGGGAACATAAGGCATTTAAGGGTATACTTAAAGAGGAAGGAATGGGTATTAAGGGTATGATAGATTAGCGAAAAAAGGAATCAAGAGAAATTGAATAGCGTCTTTGAATGACAAAAAAGAGGGGAATGTAAGAGTACAAGTGATGGGCTCAGATCGTTGTTCGAACAAGAACGAAATTCAAAGGGAAATTAAGATAAAATTATTTCTGAAATGGCCAAGAATTCGGCCTTCGGGATATCACAGCGGAACCTTGTCGTGACAGATGTTGAATGTCGTCCTCCGAGTTCTCTCGACTGCCTCGCGTCGTTACAGTAGCGCCACGACCTTAATTAAGGCTTTCCTTTACAGCGCTGTAAGTCTCACGCGGAATACATTGGATACAGGACAGCATTTGGATGTGTCGCACAGATTATATTGAATGTATCTCTATACATCTCACGGGATACAGTAATGTATTCTGAATGTTACCAAGGATACGTTTGAGTATATCTCATTATCACGCGGAATACATTGAATATCAAAGAGAATGCATCGTTACGTAAATAGATGAGTCATACCCATCGTCCTCTGCTCGCGAGTCGATAGATACACTTTCCCAGGGCTCTGTGAGTGGGCGTGGGTAGTGCCACCATGTGTCGGGGGGAGGGGGGGAGGGGGAGGGGTGTGACCTGAAGGGGGGCGGGGAAGGGGGGGAGGGGGTTAGGGTATAGGAGGGGATAGGAAGAGGGCGGGGGAAGGGAAGGGGGTAGGGGGGGTTAGGGTAAGAAAGTCGATCCCGGGCGTGTGAATGTTAAGAAAAGTGACCCTCTCATGATCGTCTCCGGTGTCTTAGAGCCAGATGACCCGTCACGTGACCTGGGGGAGGGAGGGGGGGGGGCGCGGAGCTGAGCTGAGGTCACTCCCGTACCGCAACACTGACCAGCCCGTCCCGACAGATGTGGCTTTCTCGCTGAGGTGTTGATCAAATCCGGATCGATTTCTCACGTCTGCGGATTTTCGTCTTGGTTCGGGGAGAAGGGAGGGGGAGGCGGGGGGGGAGGGGGAGGTAGAGGCGGATGGGGACGGGGGAAGGCGGGAGGTGGGAGGGGGAGGGGGAGGGGGAGGGGGAGGTTATAACCAGTGAATTATAAATTTTTAAAAGATGAATTATCATATTGTTAGGTGTAAGTGTCAAGATGCATGGGGACAAGTGACCTACGTTACTCTAGGAGTGATTTTACATTGAGAGAGAGAAGAGAGGAGAGGATAGAGAGGAGAGAGAGAGGTTGTGATGGAGGATGAAAAAGAAACAGAGAGAAAGAGAGGAAGTGATGCAGGTTGAGAGAGAGAGAGAGAGAGAGAGAGAGAGAGAGAGAGAGAGAGAGAGAGAGAGAGAGAGAGAGAGAGAGAGAGAGAGAGAGAGAGAGAGAGAGAGAGAGAGAGAGGTTGTGATGGAGGTTGAGAGAGAGAGAGCGAGAGAGAGAGAGAGCGAGAGAGCGAGAGAGAGAGAGAGAAGAGAGATAGTGAGAGAGAGAGAGAGAGAGAGAGAGAGGAGGAGAGGGATGAGAGAGGAGCGGAAGGGAGAGAGAAGCGAGCGACGAAGCGAGAGAGAGAGAGAGAGAGAGAGAGAGCGAGAGAGAGAGAGAGAGAAAGCGAGAGCGAGAGCGAGCGAGCGAGATCGAGGAGAAGAGGGTGTGGCGGTGGGCGGTGGAGTTGGGTGTGTATGGCGAGCGTGCGCGGGCGGTGGAGTTGCCGGTGGCGGGCGCATCGAGAGGAGTCGAGAGTCCTCTCTTTCCGCTGTCCGTTTGGGGTTCGTGGTCGATCCGAAACGAAGGCTCCCGGCCGCTTTCTCCAAGGCTTTGGCTTCCCGCCGTCCGGCGGCGGGGGCGATTAAGCGAAGAAAAAAGCGACGACCGGAACAAAAGACACATTGAGAAAGTACAAATTGAGGCGAAGCCAAATATAGACGGAAACGGAACAAGAGGCGGAAAATGAGGCGGAGGGCGGCGGAGGAAGGGAGCGCGGCCGAGATCTCCTGACGAAGGAGAATCTCGGGGGGGCGGGGAATAGGGGGAAAAGGGGGGGAGGGGGGGGAAAGGGGGAAGGGGCAGCAGCGGTCTTTCCCTCTGTCTCTATTCTCTCTTCTTCATCCCTCCCACCCTCCCCCTCTCCCCACCCTCCCCCTCCCTCCCTCCCTCCCCCCTCCCCTCTCCTCCCTCCTCAACCTCCCTCCCTCCCTCCCTCCCTCCCTTCCCCCTCCTCCCCTCTCCCTCCCCCCCCCCGCCAGCCAGCCAGCCAGCCAGTTATCAGTATAATATTCAGTGGAAGCCAACCGCCCGATTTATAGAAAACGTCGCGCGGGACAAAAGGGGTAATGACTTGGATGCTGATAACACCGCCCGCGAGATGGATGGGCGGGGGCGGGGGCGGAAGGGAAGGGGAGGGGAAGGAGGGATGGGAGGGAGGGAGGGATGGGAGGAAGGAGGGAAGTGCAAGAGAGGCGTCGGTTGAATGGAAGGAGGACCATGCAGGAGAGGGAAGGAAGAAGGAAGGGAGGACTGCAAGAGAAGGAGGGAGGTAAGATAGAGGGAGAAGGAAGGGAGAAGGAAGAAGGGAGGGAGGTAAGATAGAGGGAGAAGGAAGGAAGGAGGGAAAGAAGAAGGGAGGGAGGACAGCAAGAGAAGGAGAAAAGTAAGATAGAGGGAGAAGGAAGGAAGGAGGGAAAGAAGAAGGGAGAGAGAGTGTAAGAGAAGGAGGGATAAGAGGGAGGTAGGATGGAGGGATAGCAGTAAAGGAGAGGGAAGTAAAAAGGGAGGGAGGATAAAGTAGTGGAGGGAAGGAACATCGGGTGGAGAGGAATAGGTAGAAACAGGGAAGCAAGAGAGGAAGACGAGATAGATCGGTTTGAGGGGAAGGGGAAGGGGAAGGGGGAGGGGGAGGGGAAGGGGGGCACGAATATGGATTCCCCTTCGCCATCTTGTAATACCCGAAGAAAGCTTTTGTCCCTCCGCCCCGTTCTCCATTCGTCCCCTCCCCTCCTCCCCCTCCCTTCCTCCCTTCCCTTCCTCCCCTTTCCCTCACCCCATGACCACAAAAAGCTTCCTCCCATCCATACCTTACAGGACCCTCCTCTCCCCCCCTCTTCTGATCCCCCCCTCTCTTTCATTATCCTCGCTTTCTTCATTTCTTCCATTCCCCCCTTCCCCCCTCAAATTCTTCCCTCCCCTTTTCCCTCGTTGTTTTCCCTCTTTTTTCCTCCCCCCTTTCTTCCCTCTCCTTCTCCCTCCTTCGCTTCTCACCATTGCTTTTCCCCCTCTTTCGCGTCACATCCCTCTCTCTCTCTCTATCCTTTCTCATCTCTTCTTTAACCCCTCCTTTTCAAATCCCCCATCTCTCTCTCCTTTCCCCTCTCTTCTTCGTTAAACCACCTTACCCCCCCTCCTTCTCATTCTTTTTCCATAATTTTTTCTTCACCCTTTTTCCCCCCCCCTCTCTCTTTCTTACCCTCTTTTCTTTGACCCCTCCCTCTTTTCCCCCCCTTCTCTTCCTTTCCCCTTTTTTTTCCCTCCATTCCCCCTTTCTTTCTCACTTTTTCCTATTTTATCACTCATTTACTCTCCTTTCCCCCTCCCTCTTCTCCCCCCCCCATCCTCTCCCCCCCCCCCCCCATCCAAGGAGCAAAGATGGCCGATGATCGACTGGGTTCCCGACGGCGATGAGATCTGGCGGCGGACGTCACTGCGCCGAGATTAACGAATTTCCGGGGAGACAAATTTTTCG
>NW_028234443.1:2355486-2372986 GCF_977035675.1 Penaeus japonicus
ACGATAATATTATATCTCTGCTTTCGGTCGAGGGCTGGCAAACATGGGCGTGCTATTAAAGCGTTCGGGAAAGCAGATACAAGACATGGGCGTGAAGGACCAGAAAATGGGAAAAGGGGCGGCGAGGGGAAGGGGGAAGGGAGAAGGGGAGGGGGGGAAGGGGCAACAGGCGCGCCCATCAGTCAATCAGAGAAAAGCGGGGTAGGGGGGAAGGACAGGGGAGTGAGGGGAAAGGGAGGGGGTGTAGAGGTGTAGAGGTGTAGGGGGGTAAGGGTACAGGGGTACAGATAGGCCTCTCAAACAACGGTTAATTACTCCATGGACTTTAGGGACTGATTTTCTCTCCGCCACGGGGACAGGAAATGGCTAGGCCTATGTGATCATTTCCTGGCCGCCTTCATATCACGACGACTTCCAGCAATAGTAGTAGTAGTAGCTGTAGTAGTAGTAGTAGTAGTAGTAGTAGTTGTTGTTGTGATAGACCTATATATATTTTTTTATCTCGTCGCGGTAATCTTAATGTTTTCTTATCATAGGAATTTATTCTAGTAGAACCTTTTTCCTTTGAAAAAGCGTCGTGGCATTTTCGTGTTGGAATATCGGAATATCACGGGGATTTCTGGCATCAGACTTTCCCCCGATTTCGAGTTTTCGTGTGTTTCGTGTAGAGAGAGAGAGAGAGAGAGAGAGAGAGAGAGAGAGAGAGAGAGAGAGAGAGAGAGAGAGAGAGAGAGAGAGAGAGAGAGAGAGAGAGAGAGAGAGAGGGCATTGATATCACAGTGAGTTGTAGACGTTGGTTCTGATTACGTCACGACAGTTTCTCGTAGACCTTTCTTTGATTCTGTCGTAGTGCTTTCGTGCTTTCGTGCTTTCGTGTGGAGGGACCTCGCGTCGCCTCTCTCTGTTTCCAAGAGGGACTCCAGTTTTAAAAGACGAGGAAGAGAGAGGGAGGGGTGAGAGAAAGAGAGAGAAAGAGTAAGAGAAAGAGAAAGAGAGAGTGAGGATTGTATGGGGGGAGAGGAGGGGGGGGGAAGGATGGTGAATGATGGTAGAGAGGTTTAAGAAGAAAAGGGAGAGGGGGAGAAGGAAGAGGGGAGAGAAGGAGGAGGTGAGAGGGGGAAAGGGGGAGGAGATGGAGACGAGAGGATTTCAAGAAGGAGAGGGGGAGAAGGAAGAGGGGAGAGAAGGAGGAGGTGGGAGGAGGAGGAGGAGACGAGGGGATTTTAAGAAGGAGAAGGGGGGGGGGAGGGGATTGTAAATGAGAGAAAGGATGGAGGGGCTACGAGTAGGCCTCCCAAGACCCCTCGTTCGCTTTCCCCTTCCCCTTCCCCCAAGGATCGCGCGGCACTCAACAATTGGGAAATCATTGGAATTTGTCTAGTGACTCACACACAATGCCCCCGAAACCCTGCCCCGTGCCCCTCTGCCCCTTCCCTCCCCCCTCCCCCCCTGCTCCCTCTGTTTCCCCTCGGCCTCCTCGCTCCCCTCGAACGCTCCTGGCCAGCTGCTGCAGCTTGTCACTCGAGGCTCTCTCTCCCTGACAGCTTCACACCGGAACCAATACCTTTCCCTTGAATCCCCTCTCCTCCCTCCCCTCCTCCTCCTCCTTCCTCCCCCCCCCTCCTTCCTTAGCTCCATCTCCCTTCTCCCTTCTCCCTTCTCTCTTCTTCAGCTTCTCCCCCATCCTTCCTTCGCTCCTTCGCTTCCCCCTTCTCCCCTCCCCCTCTCTTCCCTACATCTGCCCCTTCCCTTTTCCTTCTCCCTTCTCCCTGTATCTCCTTCCCCTTCCCCTTCCCCTTCCCCCCCTCTCCTCCCTGTATCTCCTCCTTCGCGGTTTTCCCCGTAGGCCTACCCGCCCGCCCGAGAACCCGTATTTCCCCTCGACCTTGTCTCTGCTTGTGTAAATTGTATAGACGGCGTTCTGTTTGCTTTTCATCTGCGTTCTCGCGCGGCGTTCGTTCGGGTTTCCTTACCTTGCGTGTTGCGCTTGTCCGATTCGTTGGCTTTGGGCTTTGGTCTTTGGGGTTGGGGTGTCGGTGTCTCGTTCTGGGTCTTGTTATCTTTCTTTCGTTCTCTTGTTTTCTCGTTCTCTTGTTTTCTCGTTCTCTTGTTCTCTCTCTCTCTCGTTCTCTCTCTCTCTCTCTCGTTCTCTCTCTCTCTCTCTCTCTCTCTCTCTCTCTCTCTCTCTCTCTCTCTCTCTCTCTCTCTCTCTCTCTCTCTCTCTCTCTCTCTCTCTCTCTCTCTCTCTCTCTCTCTCTCTCTCTCTCTCTCTCTTTCTCTCGGCCTGCATTGGGGCTCTGTGGTCCTCAGGATCCTGGGCCGTCCTTCCTTCGGGTATCATTCAGGGTTCCTTTGGGTGGATGGTTCTTCTCGTGAATGGTTCGTCCTTTCATCTTCCACCCTCTTTCGCTGGCGTCCATCCTTATCAGTACACGTGCCGGGCACCTCTCCTCCCTCTCCCTCTTCCCTCCCTCTCCTACTCCTTCCTCGGCTCTAATCCCTCTTCCTCCCCCTCTCCCCCTTCTTCCTTCTATCCCCTTCTCCTTCTCCTCCCCTCTCTTCATCCTCCCCTCTCCTCCCCTCTCTTCATCCTCCCCTCTCCTCCCCCTTCCTCCCTTCTCCCCCTTCCCCCTCTATGCCCATCCATGGCCTTCCTTGCCGAACGGAGAATACATTTCGCTGAATCTGAGCTTGAACTAAATTTATAGATTTGTCTGAATGTATTTTCAGCATTTGTTGTTGTTGTTGTTGTGTATGTTGTAGTATTTGTTCTCAGTTTATTTTTCTGTTATCATGACCATAATGTTTTTTTTTCTTTTGTTATTATAGTGTGGGATTTTTTTCTGTTTTCATAGGAGTGTATTTTGTTATCATAGCAGTATTTTTTCCTGTTTTCATACCAGTTCTTTTTCCTGTTATCATAGCAGTTTGTTTGTTAGCATAGCATTTTTTTTTATGCTACCATAGCAGTGTATTTTTTATAGTAGTGGATTTTATTATCATAGCAGTTCTTCCTTGTTATAAAGACAGTGCTTCAGTGCTTCAGCGCTTGACATAGTTGCCATGCCAGTCCTTTATCATATGCTTGTAGAATGATTGTTTCTGCCTCAAAGTCCACCGGAGGCTTTAACATTCCGGTCCTTGTAGCCACGCGGTCCGAATAGGGAAGAGGGAGGGGGCTGTGGTGGAAGGGGGCCAGGGAGGGGTGCAGGGGGGCAGCCGTGACCTCACCACATTTTTAAGAATTGGCCCCGATGTTTTCGCTGAAGTGCAGAGGCCATTACAGTGCCACGTGCTGGCCGCTAGTCGGTCCTTTCCTCTCACCCTGCCTGCCTCTCCCCTCTTCCGCCCCCCCGCACACCCCCGCACACCCCCGCTCTTTCCCTCTCTCCATCCATTCACCTTTTCCCCCCTCCTCCTTTCTCCTCTCCTTTTTTCTCTCTCCTTTCTCCTCTCCTTTTCCCCCTCCTTTCTTCTCTCCTTTCCCCTCTCCTTACAACTTCCTTTTCCCCCTTCTTCTCCCCTCTCCTTCCAACCTCTTTTTCCTCCTCCATTCCCTCCTCCTTTCTCCTCTCCTTTTCCCCCCTCCTTCCCCCTCTCCTTCTAACATCCTTTCTCCTCACCTCTCCCCTCTCCATCCTTCACCCGCCTCCCTTTCCCTCCCCTCCCCCCTCCCCCCTACCCCCCCTCTCACCCTCCCCCCTACCCCCCCCTCTCACCCTCTGCGGGGATTACAGGAGGAACTCGCGAAAATGAGAGAGAGGAATGATGCAAAACCGCACGCCGTCGAAGGGTCCTGCGCGCCCACGCCCACGCCCATACCCCAAGGATTTAAGGTCGTGAGGGCGGCCGAGGGGAAGGAAGGCATTCGGCGCCATTCTTTCGGAAGGAGGGGAGTGGGAGGGAGGGGGGGAGGGGTCGCCGAGAGGGGGAAGTCGAAGGGTCATCGAAGGGAGGGGGGCCATTGTTAGGGAGGAGGAGGAGAAGGAGGAGGAGAAGAAGAAGAAGAAGAAGAAGAAGAAGAAGAAGAAGAAGAAGAAGAAGAAGAAGAAGAAGAAGAAGAAGAAGAAGAAGAAGAAGAAGGGAAAGATCAGAGAAGGAAGAAGGAAGAAGGAAGAAGGAAGGAAGGGGAAGAGGAAGGAAAGAAGGAATAAAGGAAGGAAGTGAGGTAGGAAGGAAGGAAAGAAAGAACGAAAGGAAGACAGAAAGCAGGAAATAAAGCAGAGAGAGAGGAAAGGAAAGACACAAACCTGGATGTTTTCCCTCAACTATTTACTAGGGTGAGGGGGGGGGGGGCAGAGCTTAGAGGGAGGGGCGAAGGGCGGGGGGTGGGGGGGTGTTAGCCACACTTTTCGCAGCCAATTAGTCGCAGTCTGGACGTGTAGGCATAGGTCGGCAGCGAGGAGGGGGGGTGGGGGCGATTTTCAAGGGGGGCGGGTCGGGGGTATGGGGGTTATGGGGGGGGATGGATGAGATGGCAAAGGGAATAATCGGCGTTGATTTTTTTTGTTTCAAATTTGTAGTTATTTTTATTATCATTTTTTTTTAAATCTTTATCCTGTACATCTGTTTTTGCGTGTGTGGTCTGATATACGGTCACCAGCGCAAGCACATGTGTGTGAATGCATACGTACAGGCTATACGAAAACACACACACACACACACACACACACACACACACACACACACACACACAACTCTGATATTATTGCACGAATGACTGTTTGACGAGTTCTTGCAAGTAGGATATTTACGATCCTGCAATTGCACGCATGTCGGAAGCATTCATAGAAAAGAAAGAAAGAAAGAAAGATAATAAGATAGAATGATAAAGTCAGATAAGGAAATTAGATGAAATAGATAGATAAGAAAAATAGAAGAAAAAAACAAATAGGAAAAATAGAAAAAAATAGGGAAAAAAGGAAAAAAAATTAAAGGAAAAACTAAAATAGCTAGATGAAACGGGATGAGATAAGACAAGAATATATATATATGAAAATGGCCTGATGATAGAAAGATAAAATCAGATGAAGAAATTAGATGAAATAGAAAGATAAGAAAAATAGAAGAAAAAAAAAAAAACATAGGAGAAAAAAGAAAAATAGGGAAAAAAGGAAAAAAATAGAAAGGAAAAAATAAAATGAATAGATGAAATAGGATAAGATAAGACAAGAATATCTTTGTATATATATATATATATATATATATATATATATATATATATATATATATATATATATATATATATATATATATGAAACTGGCCTGGCTCTCCCCGCTTCATGCTGACCTCCGAACTTGGTGGCATCAACGGGCAACCCTCAAGGGGCGCGGTGGGGGGTGGTATACGGGTGGGGGGGGGGTAGAGAGGGCCTCAGGGCATTAAGGGCACAGCATGCGAAGGCGCCCAACACAGGGATCACCGCAGGGCATGATGAGGGGGTGGAGGGGTGGGGGTGATGAGGGGGAGGGGGAGTAGGGAAGGAGGTCATGTCTACTTCCCTCTCTCCCCCTTCCCCCCTCCCTCCTTCCCCATCCCTGTCTTCCCCTACCCTCTCTTACCCTCACTTCCTTTACCCCCCCCCCATCCCTTTCCTCCCCCCAATCCCTTCCCTTCCCTCCTCTCTCATCTCCTTCTCTCTCCTACCCTCACTTCCACTCTCCTCCTCCTCCTCCTCCTCCTCCTCCCCCTCCCCCTTCCCCCCAATCCTCCCATCTCCTCTCTCTCTCTGGCACTGTGCCCATAGGCCTCCCTAGGCCTACCGTGGCACCAGATCGGGCCCACCTGGCACTGTGATTTTATTATCAATTTCAGCCCTGATTTTTGGAGCTGTGTATATATTGCTATCGGTAATGGTTGACAACAGACCGTAAACATTTAGAAATAGACGTTTTTTTTTTACGTGTACATCGATCAATGGCTGGATAAACATGCACACATGAACGCCATTTTCATTTTCGTTCTGTTTTTTTCATTATTATTGTTATTATTATGATTATTATTTTTTTAATATTGATTCGATATTGAGTTTTATTAGTTATTTTATTAGCCAACTTCTGCGAAAGGTTTGAATGCGACTTCGTAAATGCAAAATCGAGAGACATTTCGTAGGAGAGGAAGCCACGGCGTGTAAAATGCCTGAGGTGGGTGGAGGAGGAGGAGGAGGAGGAGGAGGAGGAGGAGGAGGAGGAGGAGGAGGAGGAGGAGGAGGAGGAGGAGGAGGAGGAGGAGAGGAGGAGGAAGAGGGGGAGGGGGGAGAGGGGAGGGAGAGGGTGTGGAGGGAGGCAGGCAGGTCGGGTGCCTCTGATCCTCGATTACATGGGCCTACTGTGGCACCCTCGGCACTGACGTACCCCGCCATATGGCACTCTGCCATAGGTACCATCCTTCCTCGCTCCTCCAGTTAGGCCTAGGCTCCTCCCTTATCTCATTTTTGTGTTGTGCGCTTTTTCTAATAATAATTCTTAATGGCACGCGCGCAGCCCTCAACGAGCGGAGATTGGCAGGCACAGGGACGGCCTCGATCGGACTCGCTTCGGGGGAATAGGTGCCGTCGGGCAAGGGGCGATAGAGACCATTGTCGGAGAGCAGGGGCCGCCGCTGTTACGTCCACCGCGCACGCCGACTATTTGCGTCGAACAATACGCAGCCGCCCTCGGCGCGGATCCCTCCAGCAGGCACCCTCCCTCCCTCCCCGCGCGCGCCTGCTAAAGACCGCCTTGATAACCCGTGGCTTCAGGAGGGGGAAGCTGATGCACGTTCCTTCGCTGGCGGAGGGGATGTTTTGAAATATTTTTGCCTTTTTTTCCTTCCGAAGGAAGGAAAGTTGAGAGTCGAGAAAGAAGAGAATATCGGGTTAGATAACCAAGGCCTCGGTTTTAGAAATCGTTAGAAATCAGAGACAGAAATTGGGTATTAAGAAAGAATCGCCTCATTTAAAAAAAAGGAAAAAAGAAACATGAACTAACTTTATAAAAAAATCACGTTATAAAATCCAAACCAAGTTGATAAAAAACGGGAGAAAAAAAATCTTCCTTACCCTCTCCCTTCCTCCTCCCCCGCTGCTTCCCTTCCTCCCTTCCTCCCTCCCTTCCTTCCTTCCTTCCTCCCATCCTTCCTTCCTTCCTTCCTTCCTTTTCCATCATTCTCAACGTAGCAATGATTCTCGATCTTTTGACACTGCTGAGAACAAGGAAGGTTAATGGATGTCCCTTATCAATTAACATGCTTATATTAAAAATGTGTTATGGATTAAAATTCATTTCCAAGAAGCGCCAGTCGCACATGCTAATCAGATTAACTCACTCGCTTTTTTTTTCTTCTTTTTTTTGCGTGTGATTCAAGTGCGAAAGCCGTGGCGTGTGCGGCACGAGAAGAGAGGGAGAGAGAGAGAGAGAGAGAGAGAGAGAGAGAGAGAGAGAGAGAGAGAGAGAGAGAGAGAGAGAGAGAGAGAGAGCAAATTATAAGATTAAAGAAATTAGATAAAAAGAGAGAAGGAGGAGGAGGAGGAGGAGAAGATGATGAAGATGAAGATGAAGGAGAAGAAGAAGCCGAAAAAGAAGCAGAAAAAGAATAAGAAAGAAGCAGTTTCACTCTGAACTCCGTGCACATTTTTACATAAGGATTTTCCCGGTGAGAAGACCCAGGTGATGACGGAATTTTCAGTTTCGTTTCGATGCTTCGAATTGACTTCCGACTGAAGCAAAGGTCGAAACACGGGTCGAAGCATTTCAATTTCAAACTCGGATGCGCATTTTAAATGAGTTTTTTTTTTTTTTTTTGCTCAGCGAGACTTTGATGCTAGATTACGAGTCGAGTGAGATCGAGTAAGATTGAAGCAGAGGTCGAGCACGATTAAAGCAGAGGCCGAAGCAGCGGCTGAAGCAAAAGCCGAGGTAGGGGTCGAGTAAGATGAAGCAAAAGACAAGGCGGGAGTCGAGTACGATTGAAACAAAAGCCGAAGCAATGCCACTTTAAACTTCGATTTGCCTGACGAGACCTCGATGACGTAAGAATGACGTAATGACGAGGTTAAATAGCTGCAGAATGGCTTCATTTTTTTTATTGTTGACCCAGTTACTGCTCGGCTTCTTACGATTGTACGTTTGTAAAGAGCAGGATGTCTTTCTTTATTCTCTCTCTCTCTCTCTCTCTCTCCCTCCCTCTCTCCCTCCCTCTATCTCTTCCTCTCTCTCTTCCTCTCTCTCTCTCTCTCTCTCACCTCTTCTCCTCTCTCCTCTCTCGCCTCTCTCTCTCCATCTCTCTCGTCTTTTTGTTTTTTTTTTTTTTTTTTTTTTTTCTTTTCTTTTCCCTTCCTCCCTTTCTTCTCTCTCTCATCTCTCTCTTTCTCTCTCTCTCTCTCTCTCTGTGTCCCTCCTTCTCCTCACTCTCTCTCCCTTTCTCTCTCTCTCTCTGTGTTCCTCCCTCTCCTCTCTCCCTCTCCCTCCCTCTCTCTCTCTCTCTCCCTCCCTCCCTCTCTCTCTCTCTCTCTCTCTCTCTCTCTCTCTCTCTCTCTCTCTCTCTCTCTCTCTCTCTCTCTCTCTTGTCAAGAGGTCTACGTGACATTGTCTCGCGCTGACAGGTATGGGGCGTTATTTGTCACGCGTCTCGCTCGCCCGATAAATACCTCCGGGAAAGCTTTACAGGGGCATTTCGGGTGCGTCTGTGGGCATGGCGTGAGGGGAGGAGGGGGGAGAGAGGCAGGGGGAAGGGTGAGGGGGAGAGGCAGGGGGAGAGGGGCAGAGGGAGGGGGAGAGAGGCAGAGGGAGGTGGAGGGGAGGGGGAGGTGGAGAGGGGCAGGGGGAAGGGGAGAGGGGCAGAGGGAAGGGGGGAGTGTCAGGAGGAGGGAGGGGGAGGAGTTTAGACTCAAGAGCGTGTGCTTATCATCCGCGCTTACGTCGTCTTGGTGTCTTTGTATCTATGTTATCGTGGAAGATGTTAGCTTCTTTATTTATATTAAGGTTAGCTTATTATTTTCATATTTATACCTTTTTTTATATCTCTTAATATATCTATTTATATTCAAGACTGAATATTCTTGCATCCTTCCTCTGTCTTACCCTCTTCCCTTTTCTTTCTCTTTGCCCCTCTTCCCGCCCTCCATTATTTCCCTCTCCACCATCCTCACCATTTGCCTTCCCTTTCCTCCCTCATTAACCCTCTCCCCTATCCCCCCTTTCTCTACCCTCTTCTCCCCTCTGCCTACCCTCTCTCCCTTCCTCCCCATATCTCTCCTCCCCTCTGCCTTCCTTTCCTTCCTCCCTCCCCCCCCACCCATATCCCACCCTCCGCCACCGTGACAACATCAAAGGGGTAAAGATAACGTTTCACATGACACGCTCTGATGGCGACGCGGCGCCAGAGGCCTACAAATATTTTGATGCTCGGCGCGGGGAGAAGCGCAAGAAGAGGGGAGAGGGGAGGTGGGAGGTGGGAGGTGGGGCTTACAGCGCAAGAAGAGGGGAGAGGGGAGGGGGAGGTGGGAGGTGGGGCTTAGAGCGCAAGAAGAGGTGAAGGGGGGGGGGGCTTAGAAAGCAAGAAGAGGGGAGAGGGGAAGGGGGGGCTTAGAGAGCAAGAAGAGGGGAAGGGGGGGCTTAGAATGCAAGAATAGGGGAGAGGGGAAGGGGGGGGGACTTTTGGCGCAAGAAGAGAGGAGAGGAGGGAGGTGGGGCTTAGAAAGCAAGAAGAGGGGAGAGGGAAAGATGGGGAGAGAGAGGAGAGTTCAGAACGCAAGAAGAAGGGATGGGGTATCAGGGCATAAAAAAGTAGCGCAAGAGGAAGGGAAAGGAGAGTTTAGAGCGCAAGAGGAGGGGAGGAGGGAGGGGGAGGGAGAGAGAGCTTAGAGCGTAAAGAGGAGGGAGCTTAGAGCGTAGAGCTTTAAAAAAAAAAAAAATCTGACGCGAGCTTGCAACAGAAAGAAAAGTTAGGAGAAGCTTAGAACGCAAGCAAAGGGGAGTGGAGTGGGGTGGGGGTGGGAGGAAGAGCTTAGGTCACAAGAAGCGAGGGAGAGGACGGAGAAGAGCTTAGGTCAACCAGACGATCGCGGGAGGACACGAAGGTCAGGCTGGGTAACGCGATCGCCGAGTCTCCATCCAGGTGGTCGCTTTCCCGCCATCATTCTTATCTGCTGCCATCCCCTCTCCTCCTCCTCCTCTTCCTCCTCCCCGATCCCTCCCCCCTCCCCCACCCTCCCCCTCCCCCCCTACTCCGCTTCCTCATCAGTCGCATCCTTTCCCTTTTCCCATCGTTTCTCCTCCATCATCCTCCCTTCCTCTCCCTTCTCTTCCTCCTTCTCCCTCTTTCAATATCTCTCCTACTCCCTCTCCCTCTCCTTCTTTCCCTTTATCTCTTCCTCTCCCTCTCCCTATTTCCCTATATCTCTCCCTCTCTCTCTCCCTCTTTCACTTCTCTCCCTTTCTCCCTCTCCCTCTTTCCCTATATCTCTCCCTCTTTCATTATCTCTCTCCCTCTCCCTCTTTCCTTATATCTCCCTCTCCTTCATCGCCCTCTCTTTCTCCCTTGTCCTCCCCCTATTATTCATATTTATTTATTTATATACATATCTATCATTTTTATCTATTAGCTCATTTATTCATCTCTGTTTATTAATTCCTTCTTCTCTATTTACCAATTTCTTCATCTTCATGTTTAATTATATATTCATCTGTTTATCAGTTTATTAATTTCTTTTATTTATTCATTCATCTCTATTTATTCATATTTATCCATCTCTGATCTATTAATTTATCTTTATTCATTCATTAATCTATATTTATTATTATTTATTCATCTCTGTCTATTCCTTTATTTTTATTTATTCGTCTCTCCTATTCTTGTTTACTTTTATTTATTCATCTCTCCTATTCTTGTTTATTTTTATTTATTCATCTCTCCTATTCCTGTTTATTTTTATTTATTCATCTCTCCTATTCCTGTTTATTTTTATTTATTCATCTCTCCTATTCCTGTTTATTTTTATTTATTCATCTCTATCTATTCATTTATTTTTATTTATTCGTCTCCCTTATTCTTGTTCGGGCAAACTTTCCATTGTTGTCGACGTTTGGCCGGGCGTTTGTTTCTTCGACTTCTTTGGTCTCCCGGTCATGGCGTCGCCTTGCATCACCACGCAACTGCAGGTGGGAAGGTGGGGGGGGGGGTTGAAGGGTTGAGGGGGGTGGGGGTGAATGGCATGGAGGGGGAGGGGGGGAGAATGGTAGGGATGGCATGGTGGGGGAAGGGGAGAGGGTTGGATGGCAGAGGGGAAAGGAGGGGTGGGAGGGAGTAGGTGTGCAGAGGGGAGGGGAGGGGAGGAGTTGAGGGGAAGAAGGGGAAAGGAGGGGAGGGAAGGGGGTTGGGAAAATGGTGGAAGCTGGGGGAGGGTGTGGGAAGGGTGCAAAACCGGAGAGAGGAGGGGAAGGAGAGGGGGAGGGGCCTAGGCTGGGTTGAGAGGGATCGGCCATCTTGCAATGTCTCGAGTTTTTGGCATCATTGCTGCTTGTCCTAAGACATTGTCAAGAAGGCGGGCTCATTTATCTTGTCTCGGGAATCCGTTTTCCCTTTTTTTTTCTTCGTTTTTTTTTCCCCTTCTTCTTCTTGTTGTTGGAGGTCGACTAAAATACACAGGGCGTTCTTTTCTCTCCGTTATGATCATCCCTCCGTGACGTTCGCCAATCCTGCTCGGCCGGAAGGAGTTCACATTTGGAAGACTCCTAAATTGTCTTCTTCTTTTTCTTAAAAGGGTGTATTGTACGTCGACGTATTTTTATTTATTTATTTTTTTAATTATTGAAATAGGGTATTGTATATCGACGTGTAAACTCTCTCTCTATATATATATACTCTGTATTATTATTTTTTTGTTGAAATGGTGAAGTTTATTTTTAGAAAATGCTGTTATTGCGCCTTGTGTGGTAAGCATTGCAAGACCCCGCTTCTGAATGCCTATTGATTCCTTCGATGTATATTACGGCCAAAGAAATTCGGGGGCGAGCAGTAATCACCGAAGGGGCCCTGAGAGGAGGTAAGCCGTTATCGGAAAAGATATCGGGACCAAAATCGGGAACGCCACTGCCGCTGCCGTTGCCGCTGCCACCGCCGCCGCCATCGGAGCAGGTACTGCGGGGCCGTCCGTTATATCGGAGGCGGCCGTTTGTATCAGCTCCTCCAATTTCCGGGCGGCATTGAGAGAAAATTTTAACGTCCTCGCCGAGATGTTTTTCCTTTCCCCGCGGAGGACATTAGCGTCCCGAGGGAGGCCATCCAGCGGCCGCAGATCCTCCAACTTCGGAGATCTCGGGGCCATCACATTGATTTCCTATCGATGCTGTGCGTGTGCCGTCTGCCAGTGCCCGCCCGCTCACCCGCCCGTTCGCTCTCTCCCTCTCCCCCCTCTCCCCCTTCCCCTCGCCCGCCCGTAATTACGTCGTGGCAACTCTTGACGGCATGTGCCCTTTTGGAGTCCTGCAGAAGGGAGTTCGAAAGGAAGGAGTTGGAAAGGAAGGAGTGAAGGAGTGGGTGAATGCGGGGAATGACAAGGGCGTGGGTTTACTGAGCCTTCAGTGTGCGAAGTGTTCCTCATGCTGGCTGTGGCTTCAACAGACGTCAGCAAGTTGAAGGCTTTAGGATACGTCCCCTCCCCCCCTAACTACGGATGGAGGGATGGGGGAAGGGGAGAAAGGGGTGAGAAGGATAGGGGAGAGGAGGACGAGCTGTGAGGAAGGGATAGGGAGCAGGAGGGACCGGACGAAAGGGTATATATATATATATTTGGGTAAAGATGAGACGCGAGGTGGTCGTGTGGAGAAGGCAGGGGGGGAGTTCAGGGGATAGGCATGGGAGGCAAGGGATAGGAAGGAGATAAGCAAGATATCAAAGGAGATAAACAGACAGGGGAAGTAAGGGATAGGAAGAAGATGAGCAAGGAGACAGACAGACAGACAAGGGAGGCAAGGGGATAGGCGAAGGGAATAGGCAAGGGGCTGATCGCGCGATGGCATGTCAACGCGACATCTCGACCGCTGCAGGTACGGCACACGCGCCGACTTCCCCCACGGAAGGAACTGGCCCTCTGGCGGCGTTTTGCGCAATCATTTACATTCGTAATCAGGGGAGAGAAATTGGGCCTAAAGGATTATGCAAACACGCACTTGTACTGCATAATTGTCCGTGGCGTGAGCGGCGCGGCGATGGGACTGCCGTCGCTCTGTGTGTGTGTGTGTGTGTGTGTGTGTGTGTGTGTGTGTGTGTGTGTGTGTATGTGTATGTGTATATGCGCCCGCGTGTTTGACTGTGACTCTCATTCTCTTCCTCCATTTTCTCTCTCTCCTTCCCTCCTTCCCCTCTCCCTCCCTCCCTCCCTCCTCCTCCCCCTCATCCGTATCCCCCTTCCGCCCCCCTCATCCCTCTTAGATCCCCCCTCCCTCCCCCTTGCGAGGAGAAGCCCCCACGTCGTCGCCATCATATCACACTCACTGATTCGGCATCTCGTCTCATCTCGTCTCATCTCATCCCGGTAATGAAGGAGTCGCGGTTAATTAGGAAGCGGAATCACATCAGATGTTTGGGATGGGGTTAGGGGGGAGGGGGAGGAGGAGAGGGACGAGGGAAAGGGTTGGGGTTGGGGTTGAGGAAGAAGTTTGGGTGTCCGCCTATTTCTTTTCTTCTTCCTCTTCCTCTTCCTCTTATTCCTCCTCCTCCTCTTCCTCTTTTTCTTCTTCCTCCTCCTCTCCCTCTTATTTCTCCTCCTCTTCTTCCCCCCTCCTTCTCCCCACTCCTCCTCCTCCTCTTCCTCCTCCTCCTCATCTTCTTCCTCCTCCCCACGCCTCCTCCTCCTCCACCTCCCTCCTCCACCTTTTCCTCCTCCTCCTCCCCCTCCTCCTCCTCCTCCTCCCCCTCCCCACTCCTCCTCCTCCCCACTCCTCCTCCTCTTCCTCCTCCTCCTCCTCCTCCCCACGCCTCCTCCTCCTCCTCCTCCTCCACCACCACCACCACCACCACCACCCATTGCTCGGATAGAGACGTGGGCTTTGATAGAGCATGATATAGTGCGCGGGGGATAATTTGTCGGACTCCCGCCGTTCCTTAACGAGAGTAGAGCCGCCGACGTCCCTCTCCCGCTGCGCCGCCGACGCCGCCACACACGCACGCCCGCTCGCTCTCTCGCCCGACCGTCCGACCCGCGCCGCTGCACCACCCGGCTCCCTCCGTTGTGCAAGGCCGGGCCCCGTTGCAAGGCCAGGCTCCGTTGCCCACTTCCGCGCCCCTTCGCGAGGTACACGCCCTTCGATAGGCAAGGTCGCGGTGGGATGGTGTGTTGGTTGGGTTGGGGGCGTAGGGGGATAGAGGGAAGGGGAGGGGGGAGGGGAGGGGAGGATGGAAGAAAGGGGGATGGGGGAGGGAAGGGTAGGGGAGGTGGGGGAGGTAGAGGAGAAGGAATGAGGAGTACGAAGCTAGAGAGATGGATAGATGGAGAGAGAGAGAGAGAGAGAGAGAGAGAGAGAGACAGAGAGATGAGAGAGAACAATCAAACAGCAAGCAACCACGTCAAATCTCAAGATGCATCCACACCGTCCCGCCCTCCCACGCCCACCCCGCCCACCTACGCCCACCTTGGGTAGAGAAGGAGTAGGAGGGGGCAAATGCAGGAGGGGAAGTAGGAAAGGAAGGAGGAAAGGAGGGAGAGAGGGACGAAGAGAGGGAGGGAGGGAGAGAGAAGGAGAAAGGGAAGGAAAGGAGGTAGGAGGAGAAAATGGGAAGGAGGGATGGAAGGAAGAAGCAAGAAAGAAGGGAGGAAAGGAGAGAGGAAAGGAGGGAAGAAAGAAAGGAGGAGAAGAGAGAGGAGAGAAGAGAAGAGAGAGTAGAGAGAGGAGAGGAGAGAAGAGAATAGGAGAGAAGAAAAGAGGAGAGGAGAGAAGAGGAGAGGAGAGAAGAGAAGAGAAGAGAAGAGAAGAAAAGAGAGAGTAGAGAGAGGAGAGAAGAGAATAGGAGAGAAGAAAAGAGGAGAGGAGAGGAGAGAAGATGAGAGGAGAGAAGAGAAGAGAAGATAAGAGAAGAGAAGAGAAGAGAGGAGAGAAGAAAAAAGAAGAGAGGAAAGAGAAGAGAAGAGAAGAGAGAAGAGAAGAGAAGAGAAGAGAAGAGAAGAGAAGAGAAGAGAAGAGAAGGTTCGGCTTCGATAGCGTGTCGCGAGCCCATGAACCCTCCCGCAATCGGCCCTCCTTTATCAACGCGGTATTGACCAGCCGATCGCGCGCCCGTCACAGCATCCGCGATTATTTATCGGCTCGATTATCTCCCTCCGCGATCTTCTTCATTGCCTTCTCGATTATCGCGTCTGACCCGCCGATTTGTCAGCGTCTCCGGCCGGGCTGTGAGTGCCGGCCGGATTGGTTTTGTTTTTTAATTATTGTTTTTTTTTTTTTTGTCTTATTGTTTTTTTTGTCCTTTTGTTTTTTCTTTTGTTTTGGTCTTGTTTTTCGTCTTTTTTGTCTTGTTTTTTTCTCGTTTTTTGCCTAATTGTTATTTTTTTTTTTACTGTTTTTTGTCTTGTTTTTTTGTCTTATGTTTTTTCTTTAGGTTGATTGGGTGCTGTTGTTTTTATTTTCGTTGTTTATTTTGAAATGACGGGTGTTTTTTTTTCGGTTCTCTGATTGGGGATTGTGTGATGGAAGGGACAGGGATGTGTTTTTCTCTTTTTCTTTTTTCTCCTTCGTGTCTATTCTTTTCTCGTTTCGTCTTCTCTCTTTCTTCTTTCTTCGTTCTTCGTTCATATCTCTTTCTTTTTCTCTCTTTCTATTTCTCTCTTTCTATTTCTCTCTTTCTATTTATCTCTCTCTATTTATCTCTCTCTCTCTCTTTCTCTTTCTCTCTTTCTATTTATCTCTCTCTCTCTCTCTTTCTCTCCCTCTCCCGCTCCCCCTCCCTTTCCCCTTCCCCTTCCCCTTCCCCTTCCCCTTCCCCTCCCCTCTCCCCCTCCCCCTCCCAGCAAAGCCGAAAAAAAACTGACCGTAAGTCATCATCACCATCACTCTCCTCACCATCACCCTCACCACCATCATCACCACCATTATCATTCTTATAATACCATCTACACCCTAAGCGAGGCGCCCATTGCGCTTGCGTGGGTGGCGGTAATACCTCATCGTGTGAAGCCGCCCGGAAAGGGGATAACAGGAGGGGGGAGGGGGAGATGGAGGGGAGGAGGGGGTGATGGGAAGGGGAGGGGTAATGGAGTGGGAGGTGGGAAGGGGAGATGGGAGGTGGGAAGGGGAAGAGGGGATGGAGAAGGAGGAGGTGGTAAGGAGGCGGAGGGGAGAAGATAGGTATTGGGATAAGGGGGGAGAAACGAGATGGGGGGAAGAGGGAGAACGGGGATGAGGCGGGGGAAGGGGAGGGGGAGAGGAGGGAAGAGGGAAGGGGAGAAGAGGAGGTGGGAAGGGGAGGGGGAGATGGGAGGTGGGAAGGGGAGGGGGAGGAAGGATGGGGGAGGGGAGAAGAGGTGGGAAAGGAGGGGGAGTTGGTGGGGAGAAAAGGGAAGGAGGAGATGTGAGGGAGGTGGTATAGGATAGGGTAAAGGTAAAGGGAAGCATAGATAATAGGGAGAGGATGTATCTTAGTTTAGAAATAGTTTGGTTGGAATAGATAGGAATATAGAAAAGTCAAAGGGGAAGAGGGAAAAGAAGAGCGAAGAGAAGAAGGAGAGGGAAAAAGGAACTAGTTGGTGGGATGGAAGAAAGGGGAGAGGGAAAGGGAAGAGAAAGAGAGGGAGAAAGTGGAGAAGGAAAGGGAAGAGAAAGAGAGAGGGAGAGGGAAAAAGGGGAGAGAATGAAAGAGGGGAGGGAAAGGAAAGAGAAAGAGAAAGGAAGAGGAAGAAGAGAGAAAAAAAGAAAAGGAGAAAGAGAGAGGGAGAGGAAGAAGAGAGAAAGAAAAAGAAAAGGAGAGAGAGTGGGGGCGGGGATGGGGTGGGGGGGTCGAACGTCAGCGATGGTCAGCTGATGGACCAATATGTTGCTCGCCTCATTACGTCAGATTAAGTCCTCGTAACGGTAAATACGCGCTCCCCTCTCCTCCCCTCTCGTCCCCTCTCCTTCCCTCTTGCCCCCTCTAGCCCCCTCTCCTCTCCTAGCCTCTCGTCCCCTCTCCTCTCCTCTCCTCCCCTCTCGCCCCCTCTCGTCCCCTCTCCTCCCGTCCCGTCCTCTCTCCTCCCCTCTCCTCTCCTCTCCTTCTCTCTCGCCCCCTCTCCTCCCCTCTAGCCCCCTCTCCTCCCCTCCCCTCTAGCCCCCTCTCCTCCCCTCTCGTCACCTCTCATCTCCTCTCATCTCCTCTCCTTCCCTCTCGCCCCCTCTCCTCCCTTCTCATCCACTCTAGCCCCCTCTCCTCCCCTCTCATCTCTTCTCCTTCCCTCTCGCCCCCTCTCCTCCCCTCACCTCTCTTCCCTCATAATCATCTTATCCTTTCTCATCTTTCTTCTTCTGCCGATGCTCTCCTTTTCTTCTTCTTCTT